>NW_027437884.1:0-85000 GCF_965140245.1 Athene noctua
AATAACCAAGGCACAGGTGGGTCAGTTAACCCTGGCTTGGGTCCCTGTAGTCATGACACCACGCTGCAGTGTGATGCGGGCGCGGGGGAGTTGTTGGTTGAGGGTGGCAAGCAGAGAAAAAGTGTTTTTTGAAGTGGCTGATACCTTAAAGTGCATGTCAAGCTACAGCCTTGTGTTGGGGCTCAGAGACTGGCTGCTGCTGGGATGGGATGTCAGGTTGGGCCTCACATTGGTGTAAAGATTTCTGAGGTGCTATTTAATATGCCTTGTTCACACCTACACTGATAAACTGATCACCAGAGATACATTTTCAGGACTTTTTTCCCCCCCTATGTCAGACAGAAGGTAACTTTTGGGAGATTTTTGCTTTCCCCATACCTTGGCATGTTGTTCTTTGTATTGCCCATTCCTGTGCCAGAGGAAGGTGCCTGCAATCAGTAAAGGTTGTGCAGAACAAAACATCAATTAAAGAAATGAAGAGAGAGTCATGGCTGGGCTTCAGCTGCTGCTAGCTCCCAGGCACACGTTAAGGATACGTGTTGTGTGTAACACAGTGTCTACTGAATGGAAATTAGTTCTCAGCTACAAAGTCACTTGTTTTTACACTGAATCCCTTCTAAATTTGAATCCTTTCTATTGGAAGAAGAGGTTAAAAAAAGGAGGATTATATTCTATGATTTGATCAAGTGGGAAAATGTTTATGTCTTAAACAAGAATCATCATTGATAAGTGAGAAGTGCCTCGATTTCAGAGACAAGCTGCCAGGCTATTCCTACTGCCTGTCAAGTTTCTAAGAGCAGAAGGGAAGCAGAAGTAAAGTTAATGCCTCAGGACAGTACGGTTTAGTAACAGGATATGATCAGAGCTGATATATTTACGTGAAATGGAGTGTTCCTGAGGTCTTGTGAATGTATATACTCATAAACATGCATATACTTTATTTTGGTATTTCTAAAGCAAGAAAATAATGAAAAAATAAAATGTCCTCCCTACTTTTCTGTGTCCAGATGCAAAATCAGGAGTGAAACAACCCATTGAGAAGTGAGTAGGAACCTACAAAGCTTATTTGTGCAAATGAAATCCTCACAGCAGACAGACTTAGGGTGGGTGTTGGTGGATGTCAGGTTCTTCATTGCCTGAATTAGGCACTGGTAAGACAAGACATGGAATTCTCAGCATGTTGGTGTCTTTGTGATGTTTTTATTTCAAAGAGGTACAGATACATGAATAAAAATCTTGGGCTTAAGGGAAAGGAATAGTCAGCCATTCAGCCATGGTTCATGAGTGGCAGCAGGATTTGTTTTAATAACTTGAGTTGTGGAACTGGATGCCAAACTATTCTGAACTCAGTGCTTCAATGGAGTCACCTGTCTGCAGGAAGGACCTAGAGGTGGAAGAGAACAGAACTGAAGCAGGGATGCTGTGCTTACTAACAGAAGAAAGGAAGGCACCATTAATGCATAGTTTTTCTCCTGGAGAGCATTCACCTTACATACAGTCTGCATAACAAAGGCATTTGGGACATTATTAAATGCTCTGAAGTGATACACTGATTTTCTGAGGCGCATTTATTGATGCACTGTAGGGGGACTTTAAGGTCTATTAACTGGAGAAGTTCAAAGATACTGTTGTTCAATATTTATTTTAAAAAATATTTCCATGCAGCAGGGTGTCTGATAAATGTTTTAGGATCTTCTGTTGTCCCTGTGATGCACACTTCAGTTTGTTTAACGAATCTCTGCTCTCTGGACCTGACACACGAAGCTGCCAAAAACTAAATTGTTCCTCAGCCTGGGTGGTGGTGGTGTGAGGAAAGAAAAGCCAATGTTCCTATGGGGGAGTAAAACTTTGTCATGATCAGCTGCTTCAATCATTATTGCATGTTTTAAGAGATGGTGAACAAACTCAGGACTTGTTATTCTGTCTCTGTGTTTTCATGGCAAACAGTATTTCTTTACCAAAACCAGAACCAACATTGCAGGTTCTGTCAAGGGCTTTGTTCAAGCTTAGAGTTGTTTGGCAAATAACAAAGGAAATTTCTGGGTTTATTCATTCTACATCTTTCAGAGGTCGAAAGATGCACCTTCAGGCAATGTTTTTGTTACAGATGTATTGCAAGTTGTTTTCACCTTCAGGGTGAGCAGAAGGGATTAGCGGATCCCAATGTGAATTAGAATTTCATTTCAGGCCTGAGTTCCATTTGATGTGCTGTTGCTACCTGCCGGGTTTGCACGCTGGTGTTACAAAAGCCACGTGCTAATAGGCACATGTAGGGAATGGTTATACTTCAGAGTTCAAACAATAGGTAATGCAGGGAAGACTGACATCATAATAGTTTTGACTCTTATGGGCGGCTTCACAGTAAAGATGAGCTTGAATAGGACTGTGTATGTAACGATATTCCTGAGTAGAAATTAGAAGAACATACATCTATGAATAGAAGAAAAACACCCCAAACTGTTACTGCCTGAGATCCCTTCTATTTTAACATTTTTTTTCTTAGACAGACTGTTGGAAACTATTTTTACTAACAGTATTTCTAGACCAAAACCAGACTATTTTGTTCTTTGCTGTATTTATGTTTCCTAAGGTAAGAGGTGATGCTGTGTCCAAGCAGAAGGCAAGTGCCAATGCATGTGGTGTGGTTTGTCTTTGAGAGTCTGGCTCACTATTAAAGCATTCGACCCAGTTTTGTTGATCTGTTCTCTGGGATGGCAAATCATGTGTGATGTGGATCCGGCCCAATTTTTGAGTGTACCACATGGTTTCCTCTTTCAGCGGATAACGTTTGTTCCCTTGACTCTGTCCTGTTGGATCGGCTGGATTCTCAAGTATCTGCAGGGTGTGTTGGTACCTGTTAGATAAATGAGACAGGTTTTTAACTTCATCTGATCTGACCCAGTTGATACAGCTTGAGGTTCACCTTGAGATTCTGTACACAGTAGTTCCTGTTTTATTAAATGGGAATTGGTTTCATGTAGCTGTTAATGCTCTGCCCCATTTTACAGAGGTCTTTTTCCTCTACATACTGACTGGTGCTGCCAGGGATAATAGAGGTGAGCCAGTATTATTTTTATGCTGCCCTGCTTGGGATCTGTGTTTTCTCTGGAAATGTTTTTTTTATTTGCTAGGAGATTTTGCATCCTACAGTTGTCTTAGTTTTGTTGCTAAATGTTTTCAAAAAGTTAACAAAACTCCTGGCTAAAAGTATATCAGAGGGCATCACAAACAGTTGCAGCAAGCTGGTGAAAATAATTCATTTCAGGTTTTCACTTGATTTGCTGTCCTTTAGAGGTCTTGTGGTAGAAGGATGGATTTGGGTGAGGAGATGGAAGACAACTGTATGAAAGAGCAGCTGTCAACACCAGCACTAGGGTGTTATTCATCATTAGCAGACATAGTAGAAGCAGTGTACCGGTTAACTACCAGCACAAATACTGTAAACTGTGGAACAAAACACCAGCTTCCAGCAGTTTTTTCTGGACAATGTTCCTCCCTTTAGTCTGTGATCCTTGAAGTCAGGAGGCCAGGACCCAAAAGTGCATTTGAATTCAGCAATCTAAAACATGTGATGTTGTTGCACACTGACATCCTGCTCATCCCAGCCTCACCCCTCTCAGCCCAGCACAAGCAGCTGCAGTCTGTTATTTATCAGACACAGCAATATTTCATTGCAGACTTGCAAGAAGAAACTATGACTGACTTCTACAACTGTTACTCTGAAATTCATAGATTAGCATTTTTAATAATACTTCAGACTGCATGTCGAGGAGCTTCAGTTGTTCATGTTATCTGAAATAAGGTTCTGTAACCTTGGAAAAAATACACCCTCCTTTTTTTCTTTTCCTTAGGGCATCATAGTATACAGAGCATATAAGTTTTTGTCTTAAGACTGTATTTTTTATTAGAACAGAAATAATGTATTGAGGAACTTCTAATAAAATTAACTGAAGTTTTGCATGAGGAAAGACAGGGTGTAAAGGACTAGATATAGCCAAGGAACATACCATTACTCTTCAGGATATTCAAATATAAGTTGCATTGTCAAATACTGGAAAACACCTGCAGTTTAGAGTGCTCATTTTATGCTCCACTTAACCCTTTTTCTCAGTATGGCTTTTTATTTTAAGACCAGAAAAGAAATAGTCCAAATTTAGTCAAAGGCTTCGTTGTAATGAGTTTATCTTTTTTTCCAAGTTCTTACATGAATTGAAGTGATAATGGTGCCCTCTTATTGTATGATCCTGGAATTGAAGCCCTGAGAAATGAGTGAAAGAGCACACTCGATTTTTGTGGTCTGTAAATAGACCTTCACTGTCATCAATTTAGAAATGTCAGTCACTAAGCAAGGAGATTCATTTTGCCTGAAAAAGTAAAAAAATGCATTCAAACCAGTACTTCAAGCCACTTTTATCTCAGCATACTCTAGGAGAAAGGAGTCAGGAAAAAGCAAAAATTAGCATTGCTCTCAAAAATGCCTGCAGTAGTACAAGAATTCTCTTCTCTCATTTTTGCAAAAAGACTGACAAGAGCTTGTTACGGTAAATGCTCCTACTGCTGGAAAAAAAGTCTGATGTGAAAAATGCTTGTTGTGCCATTGGCCCCTCACAGAAGGTTGGAAAAGGGTGCAATAGGAATGTGATTCCTGCAACTGAAGCAGGTATTAAAATATTTTTTTAAGAGAGGATTAATTTTATCTCAATTTAGCCAGTAAGCTGGAAGTACAGGTGGAGGTAAAAAGAGAGTATGGCAATAACAGATAAAGAGATAACAGCTTCATATTTAGCGAGCAGGTATTACTCTTCTATTACCTGCTCCCCTTTGTTGATTTGATGAATTGGGTAATTTGGTTTGTGCTGCCTTTGAGATTTATTTCTAAATACATGTGTGTGATACAGCACTCTATCATGTATGTCCTGTTCACTGCTTCCAGGGTGAAATGTCTTTAGGCTTGGTACATGACATTTCACCCATTGCATTCTCAAGGGAGACAAACGATTTTATGTCCTGTCAAGTCAACAACTCATAAACAGGACCTTTAGGAATGAGAGGCTCCTTCCTTCTCTCCTTCCTTGCAAACATATAGGCATTGTGTAAGAAGGGAAGAAGGTGCATTGTAATTACAAATAAAGGTGTTAAAAAAAGGAAAAAAAAAAAGAGCACACTGCATAGTTGGCTGCTCCAGTAATACTGATACCATTGCATACAGTTACAGTTCACCGAGCACATAATGCAGACTTTTAGCTCCTTAACACATACATTATAAATAGGAAGCTAACAAGAAAGTTACAGCCTTGTTATTACATTATTCCATTCCTTTTTGGAAAATTCTGAAATCACTGTGCTCTTAAGTTCTTTTTTTAAAAAAAAATCTTAAAATTTGCATTTTTCTCACTTGAAACTCTCCATCGTGGTCATTAATGGAACGCTGTCAGTCATGCTGACATTTATTTTCCATTTCTGATTTCTGTGTCCAGGACTGATGGAGAGCTGCATTTATCTGTTTAGCTTGCAGAGTCCTTATAGTCTCAGCATTGCCTTTGTATCTGTATAGAGCTTGTGGCATGCTTGGAATGCTGCACGGATTTTTGAAATACTTGTGCTAATTTCATCTAGATCTCTGGGTAGTACAGGTTTGTTTACCATAATAGAAAGAAAATCGTTCATAATGACGTTAGTTACTCTCTCTGTACATGTGGTGTCACAGAGCATGAATGTTATTTCCGAGTTACTATGGTGAAGGCATAGTAATCAAACCTGGACGGATGTTTTGAGTTCACATTTCTTGGAGGACTTTGATTTGCTGTGCCTGGAGCTGCAGTTGGTGACCAGATGAGGAGCTGTTAGCTCAAGCTCTCCCTTAACCTCTCCATAGGCTTGCTGCATGAGTAGAGCTAAGTGGTTTAAATGCTGCCTTTTTTTCCCTATCTTGAAAAAAACCCCACAGTCATCTTGCTGGCTGTGAAGATGCTGATGTAACGAGGGATTATCTCCCTAGGATCATAAGGTGATAACAAGATATTCTACTGGATGGTTTTTACTCTCTCTTAATCTGTCCTTTTCAGTTTAGTGACTCAATGTCTGCAGGAGCTGAAGCCTGTACAAGCTTTGCTGTATTTGCTGCTGTAGTGAACAGAACCAGCTGAGTGTACATGCAGGACAAAGGAAAGAGAAACAAAGATTTATGCTTGTAATTCTGAGGCAGCTAATTCATATTATATTCTTCAGTTTATTATTGATCCAGTCCTACAGATTTTGGGTGGTTTTGAAATATATCTGGAAATATATTTTAAAATGTTAATTCAACAAGTAAAGTTACTATTACATTGTTCAGAATTCATTTTCCATTCATTAAAAATGTCATGGCTAATTTATAGGTATCTGTTTGTTTTATGAGGCTATTGACATTTCAGCCCAGTGGTATTTGTCAAGAGGAAAGTTGTTTTGTTTTTTTTTCCGTTAGCATTACAAGCAACAAACAGAAATCTCTTTTTTTTTTATTTTGGTAAAACTTTATTTCAATATTTTATTAATATTCTCATGGGTGAAGGAGATACTTATGTGATTTAAGAAAAATCTTAACTTCCTTAATGTGGGAAGATAAATGTCTTTGTATATCTTTGCTGTTGCGTTTAAAATACAAACAGCTCTCTACCCAGCCAGTCCTGTTCTAGTTTTTACTGCACTGCAAACCTTCATTAACCTGACTGGCTTTAGTGTGTTGATTTTACTAGAGGTTTGTGGTGTACTGACTGGCCAAGCACTTCCAATCTTAGGTTGAAAACGAAAGCTCCGACTCCAGTTACCCTGCAGGCCTGGCTGGGCTGTCACAGTGAACGCTGCGCTGCCTATCTGGAACAGACAATCCCATGGATGCAGAATAAGTTTGATAAAGCAGAGCTGTGAGAAATTTAGCAAGGTACCGGGAACATTAACTAATAATCTCATTTCTCTGGCAATTGAAGGCATTCATGCTGGTGTCAGAGGTACAGTTTGTGAGTGCACTAGTTTTTTTGTTTTAGAATTATCTGCGATTAGGTTTTGTGTTTCTTGTTCTCTGTATAAATACAGTATTAAAATTCACCATTAATCCTGCAGGTGCTCTGTTGAAGCACATGACAGTCACCTTAGAGTATACAACAATTTGCATGTAAAAAATCTCAGCATGAGCCTGAATGTTCTGTTTTGGTGAGAAAACCAAGGCCTTTGCTGGACAGTGTCTCCAGAGAAGCTGTGTGAGGGAGGCATCTGAAACCTCTTTCTTTTTATCCCTCGGGTGGGGTTTGACAGCGAGGCTTGCTGGGACATCAGGGACCAGAATGCTCAGTGCAGACATTGGGGACATTCAATCGAAGTTGTTTAAAGTGTTATCATATGAAATTTTTCTTTTTTCGAATCAGTTTTGCTTTTCTGGAAACCTTGGAGTGTTATTTCAGCTCCATATCACACACAAGTAGGGAAGCAGCTGTGCATGGCAGGGGACCAAAGTCCTATGGTTTTATTAATATAACTAAAAAAACAAACACCCCCCCCACTCCCACTTTTGGACTGTTCAGTAGCCTGTGTGAAAAATGCTGGGTTTAGGTTTAATTGATTCTGTCTGATCATAGTGGCAGTGTGATTTTCTCCAGAATACTGGATCAAACTTTTTTCCCATGTGAATTGAGATCAGTAGTGGTGCTGTTGCAAGCAGTACTTCAGTGGCCAGTGCATGTGGTGAGATTGGCTTTTTTCCCTTTGCAATACTCGATTTCATTTGTTTATCTTTAGATAATTTGACCTATGGTCATGAAATAATGGTATCCAAATCGATCTAAAAGGCAGAGAGGCAGAACTGAGCATGGGCATTTCTCACTGAAGTGTATAGATCCACAGTGGTTACTTTTCTTGCTTTTCATGTATTTATAAAAAGAAAGTGAAGAGAATGTTAAAAAAAAAAGAAAAGGAAAACCCCCTTGAATTTCTCCATCGAGGATGGAGATCAATCTGCTGTTAATTCTGTGTATTCACTGAGAAGTGCAGGACCCATTATAACTTGCATTTTTATGTGGTTTTACCTGCTGTTGCGTGCTCTTACACTGTTTTTATCAATCTGGTTGCCCATACTAACAAATTTCAGGTGTGTGAGTGTCTGTGCAAGAGCTGCAACAGGCAGTGATTTAAGATTTTACTTAATGCTTTAATACCACCCTTGATCAAGTTCCTGAAACTCTGTGTCACCAGGAGAGAAATCTTCCGTGGCTGGGCTCTGCTCTCACCTGACAGATCAGCTGCAGAACTGAGATGAGAAACCCAGGTTTGGGGTTGCAGCATTGAGAAGATGTTATACTGTGAGGTAGCTGCTTTTTCACTCACCAGTAGAATAATAAAACAACTTTTATAGATTGAGATACCCATGCAGAGCTCCGCATAGCCTACTGCAGGTAAATAAAGTGCTACAAATATATTGCTGCTTCAGGTGCAAATCCTGAACTAGTGTTTTTAGAACACACTTTTTTATTAAACTTTGTCTAGCAGGAGAAAAAAACCACAGTGCTGGTGGGCAGCGTGAGCCCTTGGAGGCTGTTTGTTCTGTCTTCCTGCCCTTGCTTATATTTGGGAGAAGAGTGTCTAAATATGAAAAGCCAGGCCCAGTCCTGTGCTGAGAGCAGCAGGGGAAGAGAGCAGTGGCAGTGAGTTCCGCTGCTGGCACATCTTCCCACCCCCTGGTATCTGTATTCCCACACATTAGTATCTGTATGTCCAGGAGCTGCTGAACCGAAAACATTATTTTGGATCTATCTTGGTCTGAATACCCGTATCCTGATGTACAGAGTGTAGGGTATGGCAGTGCTTTAACGTGGGCTTCAAAGGTGCATAACTTGGAATAGCTGTTACTGGAAAACTCTTTGTGTTTGGGAGAGATACTCCCTAATTCTGCGACGCAGAAACATGGACTGTAGGGAGAGGCGCTTGGAAGATCTCGCGATGTATGGGAAGAACAGGGAACTAAAGATCTCGTGATGTGCAGAAAGGCGTATATAAAGCAATTGCGCAGTTAACTGAGCAAATAGCAACCACCATATTGGTGTTTGTGCTTTTGTTTTTTAACCTCCTGCAAGGGTTAGCTGTGGTCTGAGCGCCACATTTCTGTGGATTGGCAGGTAGAAAAAGACAGCCAATACCTTACCACAACAAATGGTGACTCTGGTGTACGGATGGTGGTGGTCGGTGGTAGACGGCAGGAGGTGACGGAGCTCCACGCAGGACGGGAGACTCCACGGCGCGCCATGGAGGCCGCAATCAAGGTATTTAAAATATGGGGAAGACAGCATAAGACTTCTATGAAGTCGAGCGCTTTAAGAGCTATGCTACAAAGATTATTAAAGCTCGGCATTTTAGCCAAGCCGATGGATTGCATGAAGTCAGAGCTCTGGCCTCTAATAAAAGCTGATTTAATAGAGCAGGCAAAATTGGGAAATCCAGAGCACTTGGTGACTTGGGATAAGGCAAATGCATTGATGAAAGCCACCCAAGCCGAACAACATGCATCTAAGGATGCACATAGGGGACTGCAACGCTTCTCAGAGAAAATTGCGCAGAGGACCTTGCAGATATTTCCTCTAAGGATGTCCGGGTTTAGCTAAGATAGAGTCAAGGGTTTTTTTGGTTTGTTTGGTTTTGGTTTTTTTTAGCATAGAGAGAGGGGGAAGGGATCTCCAGCCGGGTTATTCATACCATGCTGACGTCAGGTCCCGGGGCGGAGCCTTTTTACTTTCACTTCTGGTTTTGGAGGTTGCGACACACGCGGCGGGCTTGCTCCTTGATCATCTACCGGTATTTCTCTGTATATCTTTTATCTTGTTCAGTGTTATTGCTGTTCATTGTTATTATCACTGCTACTGTTGTTGTTCAGATTGTTCTATCACTCTGTTGTATTAAATTCCTTGTTACTTTAGCCCGGGTCTGTGCCTAACTTCCAGCCCGACTGGCCACGGGTGGGGGAGGGGCAACAGCAACGTGCTCTCCGGTCCCGGCAGGAGCTAAACCTGCACACAGGAGGAAGCTATCAAGCTAGGGGCGGCGTGGCCCATAGAAGGCAAACCCCCTGACAAGAACAAAGCAGGGAGCGGAAATAGCACTAGCCCTTCTGGTCCACCCTCACACACACACACACCCCCCGTATACACTCGGGGAACATTACAAAAAGCAGAAGCCGCAACACAACCGGCTGACTTTGAGGATGAATGGCGAAATCAAATGCAACAATGGAAAGAAGAAATGCAGGCAGTTCAAAAACAGCAGGAGAGTGAAAAGGGGCAGCCCCAGCCGGATCCCCTGCTCAACTGGCTTCCAGGTGCACCCCTTCCTTTGGAGGAGATGGCACCCTGTGTCTTGGCAGGAATTTTTGACCCTTGCTGTACAAAAGAATCAAGCAACCAGTTTGCTCATTGGCGAGATCAAAAAACTCAGGCGGAGTCAGATGATGAATCAGACGGCAGCGGTCCGAAATCCAATCAAATGGAAAAGGGAGGAGCGATGCCACAAAGGGAGGAGAAGAAACCAGAGGAGGAGATGATGGAATTGCTAGTGGAACTGGCAGCAGCGGTGCAAACACTGGCAGCCTCCACCCAACAGAACACATGCCTGATTGTGGGCAGGGCTACTTCTTGTTTACAAAAACATCCTACTGATTGGCAGCTCATAGCTAAAGAGTGTGTAATGTCAGGCGTGAAGCTTGAACCTACAACCATACATGCTTACCCAGTTAGGTTGATCCCAGGAATGGGGGCCAGGCTCCTCCAATACCCCACAGGCAACCCCCACAAATCAGAGACAGCTTTTCCTATACTCCCCAAGTCACAATCAGATATGCCCGCAATTGTCCACAGGAGGTCCCTCCGAGCCAAGAACCGTGGCTCTTGTTTTAGATTGTAGTGACAAGTCCATGGTCACCGTTTGGATGAGCCAGCCTCGCCCAGGAAGAACAGAAGAAATAGTGCTGCAGGCCATGATTGATTCAGGAGCTGATATAACAGTAGTGGGCGAAAAATTGTGGCCAGGGCAGTGGCAAACTACATTTGGGGGATTTGTGGCAGGTGTCAGAGGAGAAGAAACAGTGTACAAAGCAATTACCAACACAACATTTAAAATCCAAGACCAGGAAAAGGGGGTCTTGATTGCAATACTCAAGCCTATAGTATTAGCAAATCTCCAGAGAGTTTTGTTGGGCTGCGACTGCATGCAACAAAAGAAAATTGGCATTACAAATTTAGATTAGAGGCCACTGCCGAGCACATACCACCCTTAAAACTTACATGGTTAACTTCTTCACTGCTGTGGGTCGAGCAGTGGTCACTGAACTCAGTAAAACTAAGTGCACTTCAACTATTAGTGGAAAGAGAAGTACAGGCAGGTCATTTGGAACCCTCTACAAGCCCTTGGAATACTCCTGTGATAGTTATCTAAAAGAAAGATAAGTCTAAGTGGCGCTTACTTCATGACCTCAGGGCTGTAAATCAACAGATGCAGGCAGTGGGTGTCCTGCAACCTGGATTGCCCTGGGGTTCCACCGTACCGAAAGATAGGTCCATTGTGATTATTGATATCAAAGATTGTTTTTTCAGCATCACTTTACATCCTGCCGACAAAGATTTGCCTTTACCGTGCCTTCTGTGAACCTCGCTCAACCAGCTCAGCGTTGGCAATGGACTGTACTGCGTCAAGGTATGAAAAACTCACCTGTCATTTGTCAGCTGTATGTGGCCAAAGCCATCGTGCTGTTGAGAGAAGGTAAGACTGACCATCACGTGGTACGCTATAAGGATGACATATTATTAGCAGCACCTACAGAACAGCAAGTGGAACACCTGTTCTAGAGTGCCAGAGCCTTGCCGAGGCAAAAATCCAGCGAGGTACGTGATTACAATATCTGGGCATGACTTTAGCTGGGAACCATATAAGTCCACAACCAATAGCTCTTTCTCCACACATTGCCACTCTTCATGATGTTCAGAAATTAGTAGGAGCCTTGCAGTGGCTCTGCAGCTTTATCTGTATTCCTTTGTGACTTACGCAACCCTTTTATGAATTGCTGCAAGAAGAACACTTGTGGGAACCAAAGAAACTCACAAAGGAGTGTCAGGACAATTCAACACTAATACAAGCTATTTTACAGCAACAGAGACCTTTGCAGCAATGGGATCCAAAACAGTCAATCACAGGAGGGTGCTTTATTTCTGACCATGGCACAATAGGCATCCTATTTCAAGGCACAGACAGCAAGCCTGCACCTTTAGCCTGGGCTTACCAAAATACCAACAAGGCCGCCTTTGTTACCATAGTCGCTTATAGGGTGCCTATGTAATATGACCCTTCAACACTTTGGAAAGGAACCTGACACAGTACTCATCCCCTGGAAGCAGCAAGTGTGGGACGACATGGTTAAGCGTTTGGAAGACTTATGTACCATCTTTGACTTTCCAGGCTCCATAGTAACCGGAAAGGGTCTACAATGGGTTTCACACTTGAAAACACTTTAAGCTACAACTCACACTACCTCTAGTCATGCACCCTCTTACTGGCACAACTACCTTTACAGATGCCTCATCACAATCCCAAACAGCTGCAGTCGTATGGAAAGCTGAAGGATGCTGGAAAAAGAAATTGTGGACTCAGACTGACAAATCAGTACAATGGTTGGAAGCCAAAGCAGTCCAGACAGCACTCCAGCAGGAAACAGAGAATCCAATTAATATTGTTACAGACTCTCTATATGTTTATAAACTTGTACACAAAATGACAACAGTAGGATTTGTACAGACAGAAGCGTCAACTTTACTTTATGATGCTCTACAACAATGCGTAGGACAGGCCTTTCTTACACATGTGAACAGTCACCAGTCCCTACCTGGTCCAATCATAGAAGGCAATCATCACGCTGACCAGGCGGCATGGGGTATATGGTCACTAGATGCTGCAAAGCATTTACATGCCTTTCTACACCTCGGAGCAAAAGCCTTAGCGAAAACATGTTGTTTTTTGCTTGTGACAGAGAAATATATAGTGGCACTTTGTCCCTACTGTCACAAGGGCCCACTGTGGGAAGCAGGTGTCAATTCAAGGGGTTTCTCTTCCGATCAGATATGGCAAACTGACATAACAGAATGTGACCTACTAAAACTAAAGAAATACCTCATAGTAACCATTGACATCTTATTAGCCACAATGGCTCGCAAACAAACAGCCAGACACATTATTGTTCATTGGGAGGGTGTCATCGCCTTATTAGGGAAGCCACAAGAAATCAAGACAGATAACGGCCCTTGTTTCATCGCTAAACGTACTAAAGAATGGTGTGCATTATGGGACATCAAATTAGTACACGGCCTGCCCTACAACAGTCAAGGACAAGCAATAGTGGAACGTGCGCATCGCACCCTAAAAGCCAAACTACAACAGCTTGGGGAGGGGGAAGGTCATAAGGGGACAATACCCACAGACCGACAGCAGACTCTTTTGTCCCGCGCCCTTTATGCTTTAAATCATTTTGTTAGAGGCGATGAGTCCACACCTCCCCTGTGGAAACACTTTATGCCAACCCAGGCGACAAAAAACTATTCTTTAGTTCAGGTCAAGGAACCGGGAGCGATGGCATGGGAATTGGGCTGGTCGCTGAGAGTGTTTGGGCGTAGGTACGCAGCAGTGGAAAAGGATGGTTTAATTAAATGGATATCTGCACGATGTATAAAACCTGAAACAACCACTTCTTCTTAAAAGTTTTTGTAGATTTTCTGTGGCCTTTGGCTACTTGGATCTTTCACTAAACGAACCATCTCACCCAGACCTAACGTATGGGTAACTATAGCAAATGAGACGGGAAAAGAACCCTTTTGTCTATCTATGGCAACGCCATCTGATCCGTTCCAAACATGTCTATTAAGAGTTCCATACTTTAATCCATAAGAGTTTATTGAACTGGTATCAAAAGATAGTTGGGCAAAGATGACCTTTTCACAGGTCAACACCACTACCCAAAATATTAATTCAGGCGGCAACCCCACAACCATTTGGCAAGGTCAAATTAGTGGATGGTGGAGGGATGTGGTACAAATAGAACCATTTTCTTTTAATAACCTGGGGAAGAGGTTATGCTTGTATGTTCACAGGTCACAGTCCCTGGTGATTACTGGCAAGGTGTGTGCCACCACACCTGAGGGTGAGAGGCAGCCAGCACTCAGGATCCAGCTGTGGGTCCCCCTGTACCAGCTGTTTGCAATCTCTTCAACTGATCATTTAAGCAGAATGTCTGGGTAATGTTTTCTACTGCAACAGAACAAACTACACTACAGTTGCCTTAATGAAATATTTAGGCTTACTAGTCACTAGTGAAAGATGTAGTTTAGATGGAATGTAGTTATTAATAAGGATGAAATGCTGTAAGAATGTGTGTATTCAACTTTCTTTGTTTAGCAATATTAAGAATTAAGAACTCAAATGTTTAACCTTATTAGAAACTCCCTTGGTTTTCCCCCTGGAGTACTGGCCAGGCTCTGGGTGGAACCCAACAGGAGAATGGAATCAGATGTTTTCGCTCAAAGAAAGTTGCCAGTTATTTTGGCCTGTTGATTTAGAGGCCGGACCTGCTTGCAGCGATGTTGGATGCCTCACCTACGGACGGACACATCGCGTAGGGTTTCCAGTTTGTGAGGAAGGGCACTCTGAATTCTCGCTGCATCCAGGGTTCCCTAGCAATTGCTGATCTGAATGTTAGTACTCCTATTAATTAAGTGTGCTACTCTGTATTTTCCTTACTGTTTATTTTTGTAGTATTTAGTCATATCCCTTAATTATAAGTAGTGAAATCAGGTTACCTTTTAACTAGTAATTATAACTGCTGTCTTCTTTTAGCCTTCTGTGGAACTATTCTAAGTATGCTGTGTTTTTGAAGTTTGTCTAACCTTTAATTGATACAGCTCTCAAACAAGTCTTGCAGGTGCCGCTGCAAAACAAAGAAAGGGGAGATCTGGGAGGCATCGGCCTTATACAACTCTGACACATGGTTGGTAAAGCCTGGGGAGGGGGAAGTGTAGGGAGAGGCGCTCGGAAGATCTCTCGATGTACAGGAAGAATAGAGGCGCATGAAAGATCTCACAATGCACAGAGAGAACAGAGAACTAAAGACCTCGCGATGTGCAGAAAGGCGTATATAAAGCAATTGCACTTAATAAATCGAGCAAATAGCAACGACCATATTGGTGTTTGTGCTTTTGTTCCCGCAAAGGTTTTAACCTCCTGCAAGGGTTAGCTGTGATCTGAGCACCACATGTCTGTGGATTGGCAGGTAGAAAAAGACAGCCAATACCTTACCACAACACAGTCCTGGGCTTTTTGTGGGGCTGTTATCTTGAAATGGGCTTTGCCTTGGCAAAGCAATGGCAAATCACACATTGCCACTTGAGCACTCTGACTACATCATGAGCCCATGGGACTCTGTTCTGTAGGACTTGAAAAGATTTAGTTGGAATATGAATCCAGCTGAACAGCATCTCCAGGAGACAGATCATGGTCTGAGCACAATACTACACTGTGAGCTTTACTGACCGAACCTCTGCTTTTCTACACAAATGCTAGTGATCTCCATAGAGAGAAGGCTGTTTCAGCCAGTCCTCCCGCAAAGCCCTTACACTGGTTAAATCCAAACAAACAGGAGGGCCCTTCTGCAGATAGCCACAGCAAGCAGAAAGGCAATCGTTTGTTAAAGCCATCTGGAAACCTGTTCCAGCAGAAAACAAAATCCTTACCAGACTGTTGGCAAAACTTCCCACATCTCCGGGCCAGGGGGCCATCAGCAACATATCCACACCTCCGACATCTGGGCTCCACAACAAAATGGTTTCCAGCCTATCACATCCTCTGAGCTAAAACTATCAGCAGGAGCTGACTCATCCCAGGACTCAGCACCAGTCAGGCACACAACCTGCAGTTCAGAAGTACCCCTGAAAAGACCTTGACAGCCTGCATTAAAACACAGGCGTGCATTTGAGATGTAGGCACTGCCCAGTAATCTCTTGTTTGCATCAGAATCAGAGGTGCAAATTCAGCCTTACTTCTACTGAAACTTTCCTTACAGATAACTCATTTTCTGTGTTCATAAACGGCAGTAAGGACCCGGTTAGCAGGTGCCCTGGACACTGCCTACAGTGAAGAAATCATTTAGCCAGGCTGCAGTTTCCTTTCCCCAGTGCTGTCTTGCCTTCCAGAAATCAATCAATATCAAAAGCTCCCTGTGAAGACTGCCTGAAAAAGCCAGCTACAAGTGCCTTGACTTGTGCTATTTTTGTCAGACATCAGGCAGTCAGTCTGGCTTCATTCAAGTACATTAGGACAAGTTCAGTTCATATTTACAAGGAATCACAGCAGGCCCCATCTGTTCCTCCAGCCCCCCCCCCCCTCCTGTGCAGCCTCCCTGGGAGCAAGAAGCACAGAATAAGAAACCTCACTTAAATAAGATAAGATCCACAGCCTGCGGTTTAAACAAGATGCACAGAGCACTGACAAAATATGGCAACACTATGATCATAGAGTATTGCAAACCAGGGAAACCACATATCGTAGTCCAGCTGATGAATAAGGAGTGGGCGCAGCAATAAAACACTTTATGCTGGTTGTTCTGGTGGTGAGCACAGCTGAAGTCAGTGTGGTGTGGGTTTGTACACAGGCAGTGACAATCCATTGCTGTCTGAGACTTTGGCTGAGGCATCATTCGGACGACTCTCTCCTCTCTCCCTGCTCTGCTCGGGCAGCGAGAGGCCTGTGTGCTGCACGCACGAGGTCCTGCAGCAGTACAATATCTCTGGGTGGATCAGGCTCGCGTGGCTCTGGCTGAAGTCGCCCCTCTGATCCAAGGACAGCTTCTGTCTGAGCACAGATGCTCGTCTGGAGTTGGGAGCTGCAGTGTTTGATCTGCTGCCTTTTCCCTGGAGAAGATGCCAAATAGTTGTTCTGCCGTGACAGCTGAATGCTGCCCTCTTGCCTCTGCAGAGGGTTAGATCCCGAGAGTGCAGGTGTCGGTGTGGGACTGGCAGCCCACTCTTGGCATGTGTGGAAGTGTCCCGGCCCGTCTGGAGATGAGCTGCTGCCAGCTGATGAGACAGGAGGGCCCACAGCTGTGGGTCAGCCTTGCACGGTCACTGATAGTACAGAACCGCAGTTCAGGGGCCACGTCCCAGGTTTCTGGCTTGATTCTGAAACCTGAACTGATGTCATTCTCATTCCTGGCCCCTCTATTCCTGTTCCACAGGGCTGATCTGCCTGGCTGCAGTCTGCGCTTCTGGTTCCATGCTCCTGCCAGCAGACAGGGCACGGAGAAAGGACCCTCAGCTCCCTCCAAGGGGGGTGTCGTTTCCAGAGGGGTGGCAGGATACAGCTGTGTAAATATTTCCTGAGGGAGCCTGACCTGATGGCTGTCCCTGTCACTAGCTGGCAGAAAGAATGACTTTGTCTTGGTGAATCTCCTGGGGAATGTGCGCGCTGACGTGCAACAGGTTTATGCAAACACTTGAATTGTAAAATGACCCGTAGGTGCAGTTCTTTACTAGAATGAAGATAAATGCTGAAGATTTGCTGTGAAGGACCAGGGTGATCTGCATTCATGAAAGTAATTTATCGTGGTCGGACTCTTTCTCCCAGGTGAGAAGATTCAGTTGATTAAACCCAGTGCATCTTGGTTCAAGGCACACCCTCACTTCAGTGGCTATGAGTTCGTGACAAGAGAATTCTTCCTTTTCAGGTGAGTTGTGTTGTCCCTTTAGCCATTTTTTTTCCCTTGGAGAATGTTGAACTGTGTAGAATTAGTCTGACACTTTTGTTTTATACTGATGAGATCTGTTGTCTTGCAGTAATTCCTACCAGCACATGCAAGTGCTTTGGGTTTCAGTATCTGAACTATCCACATACGAGCTGGCAAGTTTGAGGAAACCTTGTGCATTTCATGGTTATGACCCAGACATTTCTTCCTACACGAGTTACCTGCATTTGAAATGTGCCTGACAGTTTTCAGCACGGATTTGGCAGGTGTCAGTGTAACTCCTTGCATATGGGAGATGGAATAGCAGGTGCTGCCTTGTGCAATAGAGTCGGTTTGAAATGATTTAGGGTCCAGCTGTGATCTCTTTTTCAGGCACATGTCGCCTCTTGTGGGAATCACCAGCAGATGAGACAGATGTGCAGTCACAGGGAGTCATAATTCTTTGTTGTCCTGCCTTTATGGGATGGCAGAGTGAGGCTGTGGAGGTGAGTGTGCCTAATAAATGTTTGCTCCCATCTCTGCAGGTGATCTTAATTTCATTTTCCATCCATCTCCTGTTGCCTGACTTGATGGAAATCAAGGCTGAGTTTTGTTCTACAGCTTTTTTCCCATATGCTTCTGCTTCCTTGCACTTTACAAAGTCTTGTCAAAGGGCGTGAGACAGGTGCTGGGTTCTTGCTGTCATTAGGATCAGGCAGATGCATTCAGGAGTTCAAGGTGAATGCCAGAACCTCTTCCTGGTAGAGCTATTACACACTCTCCCTTGGAAAAAGGGATGGATTTGTAAAGAGTTGCTGAGGGTCAAGGTACACGGTTCAGGGTGAAGGTGGTGCCCTCGGAGCACTGGATCTGAGCACAGGAATTGGCACCAGGTTGGGTGGCAACAGGAAATCATTCAAATAGATGAAAGGATAGGTGATGCAAAGGTAAATTCCACTGTTTGTTACCAAATGTCACACTGTGTGGTGAGGACTACTTCCCAGCTGCTAAAATCCAGCCCTTTTTTTCTGAGTAATTGGACTTTTGGAACTTGCTGCAGGTGCTATAGTTGCAGGTGATGCTTATGAGGGTCCTGAAGTGGAGTCAAACCTTTCTGTGGGTGCAGGTAATGCCTGTGCTTTAGTGGAGGGAACTGCTGGGCATGAAACCCACCAGTGTGTGATACAAGCAGGGTGTGAAGGCGGGCAGGGGAGGTCTGAGGCTGCTTCTCTCAGGTGCCGGATGATCCAAGGCTGTGGGGCCAGGCAGGGCTGGATGATGCACAGCCAGGTGGGTTAGAGTCTGGGTTTTCCCTGCATTTACCCTTCCAGCTGCTTGGTTTTAGGCTGAGAACTTGGGCCTGTTCTGCAGGTTGCTTTTATGCAGCAGCAGAAGGCGATGGTGGTTCCTAGTGGATTTAGTAATTAAGTGGACTTCTGACAGTTGTGGCACACTTTCTCTGTCCTCCAGAGTTACTCCCCTGAAATGTATTTATCAGATAAAATGTGAAATCTAATGGGTATGTTTGTAGCCTGCAAGACTGCTGTTAATCATAGGGACACCATTTTGTAATGTAGATTATCTCCCCCGGCTGGGAGACTGTGATAAACTGGGAGGACAGACCAGACTAGACTTGTTCCCAGGGAATGAAATGGCTTTATTAACCTTCGTATTTATAAACCGCAGGCATGCGTAACAGTAATAATAATATCCTAAAAGTTTTTGGACGGGTTGGGAAGTAATCAAGTAGGCGTATTTTGTTGACACAATTTTGAGATGAACGTTCTTGTTTTCTAAAACAAAAAGTTTCACGATGCTGATAGTGCCATTTGCAATGTAAATACGGAGGGGGGGGCGGGGTGTGTGTGAGAGAGAGCAAGACTGAGACTGAGTTGACAGGAAACAAAATGAACAAAATGTGTCCCGGAGAGCATGTTCAAGACGCTTGTGTCCATTTGCCACAGGAGAGGTTTCCGGGTCCCCTCTGGCACTCTTCCCTAAGAAGTGTCCCTACGTTAGCCGTTGACCTCCACGGGGACTGTAAATGGCCCCACTCGCAATGCTTGCTGAGAGCCCTTTGGGAGCGGGTGACTGCGAGGGAAGAGAGAGGGTGAAAAAACTTTTCATGAACTTGGCTGGAGTTTTATTTGAAATGGGGCAACGAGTGTTAAGGTATAAGGTGTCTAAGATACAAGGTTTACAGACGAAGTGTTACAGGCAGCACTTTTTAGAGTATGCAAGCACTGTTAGCCATACGTTAACCAAACTGAATAGGGCTGGGGTACCTCACTGTCAAATCTAGAATCAACTGAAAATGATGTGCACATTTAGAGCTCTCCAAAAACTTTCTCTAGCTTTGAATGGGTGAAAGATTCCTAAAAGAAAAACATGCTCTTCTCTGCAAGAGCTCAGTGTCTGGGCTAGATTTTGACTTCTGCTACTCTGGTTCAGAATTCTACATTTTAAAATAAGCTTTAAGAAATATCCTCTCACTGCTTGGGGGCTACTTCTAGCATTAGAGTCTGGATTTGTCACAGGGACACTTCACCCTTTCCCATGTTCAAATCTTTCTTCTTTAAACCTGGGCTATTGAAAAAAATTACAATTCATAAACAACATGACAAGAGATCTTGAGGCCTTTTCTGTGTAAGACTTGTGAGTGCCCAGCGAAAAAGAGGAAAAAAAGAAAAAATTACTTCAAAGGTAACCTCTGGCTGGACAGTCTGTCTTTGCCATGTGGTATCATACCGGCTTCCTTTGTAAAGCGCTTTGTGATCTCTGAATGAAGACTTAGTTTTGCCTTGGGTGGTAGATCCCGCGTCTCTTGCTGTTCTTTAGTCTGTTACGAATTACTCAGTAAATGGGTAGTGAAGCAGAGCTGATAGATGTAGAAAATTCTGGAAGTCTGAGGTCCCCCCGAGTATTGCGCTTCCTCCTTATTTGCAGCCTTCCCCTGACCACATCTGTTGTTGTTGATGATCAGGGCTGAGCCTGCAGCAGTCCAGCCCATCTGCCTGCTATTCCTCACCAGTGTTGTGCTGCATTTCTCGGGGTGTTTCTCCTGTGCATTTTTTGAAGGTTCTTGCCAGGCGAATGACACAGTTGAGCAGAAGTCCACAAACCAGTGCACAGAGTAATGATCTGCTGATGGTAATTCCTGGGAGAAGCGTGGAGGAGGTGGCCTGTTGATGTCATTTCTGTATCCAAGGGGAGAGTAGCACCAGGATGTCCCGTGGGAGTGCAGCATCTGTTGCCAAATCAAGATGTTGCTTGAACAAGGTGTTTTGGGGTGCAGTAAAGGTGTCCCTGTTCTGCCAGACAAAGAGGATTGGTTGTTCCACACGCGGCTGGCAGTGAGCCTGCCCACACGTGGCCCCCACTCACACCTCCCGATTTGCTGCCGTGTGCTCAGTGTGGTTTGTCAGTGGCTCTCAACTGCAGAGCATCCACCCTCGCCTTGGTCGGTGTGCTGTCCCGGGGGGTGAAGGGCAGCACTAGTTATGCACCGTGGGAGCTGCTTTTTCTTTCCTGTTATGAGATGAGCCACAATTTTGCTTTCTTTCCTGATACCTGGGCTGCCAAAGCAGGCAAAGTATCGACCTTTCATTGTTCGTGTCAGAGCTGATATTCTGACATCCCTCTTCTGCTGTTGGTTGCAAAGGCCTGGCACGAGGTGGGGGTGGCGTTTCGCTGGGTGCTGTGGAAAAGCAGAGATGGAGCCTCTCCTAGAAGCTTTCTCAGCAGAAGAGCATGGCGTAAGAGGATGGAAGGAGCATTATCTCAGCTCTGCAGAAGGAGCTGGACGCTGTAACATGGCATTAAACTGTTTTTGTATTTCACAGAGTACTTACACCTGTGCCAAACAACACTGCGGGTTTTTCTTGTAATAGCACAGTTCAGCTTTGGCAAGAGGAAATGACGTTCCTTTTGCCACCGGCCTGGCCGGAGCCTCAGTGCCAGCGGCTCATGGCAGGGCGTCTGGGTCTGTGTCTGTGCCCGCAGGTGCTCCCCACGTGGGGGTTCATCTTGACCCGGGTCACTGAGGCTGGGTCCCTGTGAGGGTCAGCACTACCTGAACAACAGTGGGCTGGTGGTTTTTAGGAGAGGTGTTGTTACACATCATCTGCTGTAAACAAGCGTGCGGAAGAGACGCAGGTGTGAAGCGCGAGGCTTTGCTGGAAAAGCAGCTTGTGTGGTTGTGTGTATGGAACTGTGCTTTGTGCCCCTTGAGAAGGTGAAGCACTGAGTCATTTCTGACTCGTCTTTGGCCTGTAATTTTGGGAAGTGGGGCTTTGGGTCTTGAGGGATGTTCTGCAGGACTCTTGGATATCTGTCTCGGTCTGTTTCCCTGAGGGACTGGTTTACATTATCTCACAGTCAGCGAGGATTGATTATGGTAGAAACCAGGCAATTTCCTTTTGACTTTAATAACATATTCTTATGACAATCTCATGGCGTCTTATCTAATAGTTCTGAAAAGCTGGTTGATGTCTATCACTGAATGGGCTACGGACCAAAACTGTTAATTTGGGTGCTTGGAAGACGTGTGTGTAGCTCCCACTGTGGCCCAAGGCAGGTGGGGAAGGGGCAAACAGGCACTTTCCCACGCAGCTCTGCCCTTAGCACTGACTTCTGCTGGCTATGAGCTTGCACATCGTCTGTGGCAAAACAGTCTTCCTGGGAAGACTCACCCAGGTGGGGAGTTGTTTCCTTGGTTTCTGTGTTCAGCACCTGGAGCACAACAGGGTGAAGATCTTGAGATACAGAAACCTAATCTAAGTGGGTTTGGGAGCGTGGTGCTGGGAAGGCAGTTTCCTTCCAATGTCTTTTTCTGCAAGTCAAACTTCTGGGATTTTCTCTGGCAGAGGGATCTTGGTTTTATTGATGGGCAAACACATGTACACGCTTGCATTTCCTGTCCTGTTTGTAGCTCAGCAGGGATGTACGGCGTGCCCGAGGGCCTGGCACGGGGCTCTCTGGGATGCCACCAGCCCTCCAAAACAGGCCACATCTCCCCGGGGACACGGGCATAGTGGAGGTGGCCCCGCAGACCCTCCCCAGCCCGCTCCTCTCTGCTGTCTCCTCCAGACCCCCCTGCTTCTGATGGTGAAGACCATGACCGTGTCCTCACCTGGGAAGACATCAAGAAGCAGGGGCTGCTCCTGATCGAAACCAACAAGAAACGTGACAAGAAGTAGCGATTGCTCCACGCACGAGAGCTCTGGGTGCCCCAACCACCCCTTCTGCTCTGGAGGCCCTCAAGCACCCGTTGTACCCTTTTTCTAAATACAGCAGTTATTCTTAGGCTGAATAGAGCAGGTCTTTGTCATTCCTCTGAAGCCCATAGCAGAGCTGGACCAGGAGCTCCTCAGTCACTTCTGTCAGGCAGAAGCAGCGGGCTCAAGCCCTGAGGGGAGCTGAGCTGGGTTTGGAGGCAGCCCCCTCCCCCTGCCCCTTGCCCAGCTGCTCTCCCCGCAGACGTGGGGCTGGGCTGGGCTGGGCTGGGCTTTCCCAGGCAGAGCAGAGCTGGGGGCAGGCTGGCTTTCTCCCCCTTGGTCCTTCCTGGGACCTCTGCTCCCCCCGACAGCTCTGGGAGCCCCGTGGGCTGGTGTCTGCCCCAGGCAGCTCTGGGGAACCGTGGGGCAGGGGCTGAGGCCTGGACAGGTACTGGATCTCAGGGGGGTGTCTTCGTGTGCATGTGTGGGAGCAGAAGGGCAGGGGCTGCCTGGGAAAGGGAGAGCCACAGCAGAGGTGAAGCCCCTGGCCCAGGCTGTCTGACCTGGCATGGAGTCCTCGTGCCTCTTCCCTCCCCTGCTCCCTGCACGCACATTGTGCCACTCGTCCCCCTGAGCTCCGAGCGAGCGTTGGGGACAACCTCTGGGCTGCAGGGAGGTGCCTGGAGAGAAGGGCTGCCCCGAGGTGCCCCAGGCCAGCAGAGGAGGCTGCAGCAAGCCTTTGGCTCCAGGTGGGATCCCCAGCCCTGCCCACAGCTCACAGACACCTGCCCTGCAAAGGCCGAGAACCGGGGGCTGCTGGTCCCCAAGTGCAGCCAAGGCTGGGGGCCGCTGACAGGGCCCCGTGGTCCCCGCTGGAGCCCCTGGAGAGCGGCACCTCCTCCAGCTCCGCGGGGGCCATCAGCACCAGCACGAGCTTCCCCCGCCCTTCCCACCTGGTCCCTGCGCTTCGTGCTGACGTCACCTGGGACATCACCGCGGGGCAGAACGGCTCTTTCTGCCCGGGCTCTCGGCAGACTGGCAGCGCACCCCAGATGTTCATGGTGGGTTTTGTGTGACTGCAGAGGCGGGGACCGCAGCGCCCAGACACAGAAAAACTTGTGTGTTTTAAAGGAAGCTCCAGAAAGACCGTCACGTGCCAGTGAACGCATCGAGCGGAGCTTCCCCCGTTCGACAGCCGTCTGGGGGGCGCTTGGCAATTAAAGAGACCCCAGAATGACACCCACCCCCCAGCCCTGTCCCCTTCTCCCGTGCCCACCACAGCCACGCCGTGGGTCAGGGAGTCCTCTGCTGCCAGGAGCTGCCCAGCCATGGCAGGGGAAATCTGAACCTCCTCTGCACACCAGGGGCCGAGCAGACAGCGAGGGGCGGTGCTGGACCTCTGACACTGCGCCCGCTCAGCACACCCGGGGTTTGAGGAGCCTCAGCCAGGCTGCGCTGGGCAGGCCGAGCTCAAACAGTGCCGGTGAGAAACCAAACCCCTGCCTAGCGCCCCCCGCCTGCGGCCCGGCCATCGCTGCTGGGGGTGAGGGCAGCGCGGACAGCACGGTCAGGGGCGGGCAGCGCCACTTCAGCCCCCTGGAGAGCGCCCGGCAGCGGCAGGTGTAGGTGTTTCTAGGCGCCAAGTCCATGTGGAACTTGCATTTTGGGCAACACTGAGATTGAACAATGGATTCGTTTCCTCGGTCCTTCTCAGTATAACTGGGCCTGTGGATATTTTAGTGGATTTTGGAAAGATGGAGGTGAGTTGTCTCTAGGGAATGCTGCTGTCAGACTCCCAGCAGGTACCAGGCATTACCCTTCAGACACCATCTGCCAAGGTTCGTAGAGATCTGGTTTAGAGTCTGACCTGGGATGTCTGTGAAACACTTTAATCAAGGGAAGAGTGTAACGGCTTGAGAAACAAGTATTAATGCCCTGGCTGCTGCTGGGGGTAAATAGGAAGGGAATGTATAGAAGTGTCAGAACTCTTTTTGGTGCAGGAGGAACCCCGGGCAGTGGTGCCGGGATCTCTGTGATCGTGTGTGTCTGGGATATACCCACGGTGAAGTGATGCTCCAGACCCTGGGTTTCTGCTCTTGGTAACACATGACCGGCCGCACACGTACCAATAGCAGCCAGGGGTTGTTTTTATGGTATACTCAGCATTTGGGATTGCTGGTGGACTTTGTATGAAATGCGTAAGTGCAGATGTGAAGGGTTTTGCTTCACAGGCGAGAGCCTGGAGCCTTTGCTGTGAGTTGGCAGCGCTGTGATTTCTCGTGTCCCTGGGCAGAGCCCGGGGTTGAGAAGAGCCCCGCTGCTGTGCGGAGCTGCAGGCGGCCACACAGGGGACAGGGCTCTAGAAACACGGTGTCAGTACATAACACTGGGTTTACTTGTAAAGGTCAAACCCAAGGTTTTTCCCCATTAATTTTTTTTTTGTTTTCGCTTGATTTTTTTTTGTTTGTTTGTGTGTTTCAGTGTACTTAACCTATTTTAAAGCAACAAATGAACTGTTTTATTAGTAGTTGTTTAATTAGTAATAGGTAACTGAACTCTAAAGAACAGGCAGATTTCCTGGCAAACATAACCTTGTTCTTTTGCCACCTCCTCTCAGGAGCTGTGCCCGTAACCTCACAGTTTCACCCAAGATCAGATACCACCCCTCCCACCTAGCAGTGTTAAGGCAACTTGGTTGATTAGCCACGAGCTGCAGAGGAATGCTATGGCTGTGTCAAACCTGATCAGTTTTAGTTTCCAGCACTGTAAAGTAAGTTCAGCTGGGGTCATCTTTTAGCAGACACCTGAAGTATGATTCAGACTTGCATTTTTGGGATATTAAAAAGAACCTTTTAACCGCTCTGCACCCAGTCCTGTCCTGGTGCATCTCACAGCCCTTGGCTTTTCCTGTTGCCTTATTGACAACACAGGCAGTTTCAGACTCTTTATCCTGCCTGTGCTTTTTCATTTAACATCTCACAAAGTCCACTACCCTCAATGTCACTTCCAATTGGCATTTGAATTTAAGGTGAAATCTAGACCTTGTGAGAAATAGGTTATTTTGTTCTTCTTCAGATGGTTCTGTCTCCTATGCAGTGTGATTCACTTTGGCTGATTCATTTATGCAACCTGACAAAAATCTCCCGGTTTTTTAAGGATGGCTTCTCCGAGTGTCACACTGAATTTGCTCAGTCGAACAACGTGTATCCACCAGTGAACTGGAGAGGAAAGCGCCAAAGCTAGACGGGGAAGCCGTCCTAAGATGATACTTTCTTTCCTACTTTCCTCCTTCAAGATGGAGGCTTTTTTCCTGTTACTTGTGTTTCTGTTGTCCTGTCTGTGTATGTGCCCACATCGCATTGCATTATCCTTACACCTCTGCCTCAGACTGGTACCCCATTGACCTCAGCTATCTGTGTGAGACGGGCCTTCTGTCCCCAGCATGTTAAATTTAGTTACCTGTTTGTGGCCACAAAAAAAAAAAAATCAAAAAAGGATTAACTCTTCTGGCTATCAGTGTGAATACTTCTATACATAAAAACTGCCATTGCCTCCGGTGGGAAGAAGCCTCCATGCATCTCAACAGAGCAAAGAGTCAAGTCAGTAATACCAGAATCAGGTTTGGCTCAGGTCAGGTGGTTGTCACAGGGTCTGATGGTCACTGGAATGTCCTCTGATCCCCTCCAAGACATTAGGTATTCACTTAATGCTGGTGGTGGCAGCAAAGGGCAGTGGGTAGAGCATCGGATAGGGGGTCACAAAGACTTGGGTCTGTGTCCCCCTCTGCTGTCAGCGGGTGGATCAGGGCAGCGCCACTTGACCTGAGTGTGCTTACGTGTCAACCCCAGCATCTACAGAACAACTCGTGTCTCTCAGGAGAGGAGGGTGTGGGTGCTGGGAGGAGCACTGTGGTTAATCAGGGCACCCCCGTCTCGGAGCAGTGGGATCCCCAGCTGGGGTTTGACTCACTGGCTCCAGGGGAAGGATTTGATCCTGCCCTTCAGAGTGTTCCCTCTTTGGGGAAGAGGCGGTGGGATGGACAGAGAGGTGTTGGATACCTGCTGTGAGCTGTATTAGGGGTGTGCTGGGTAAGTGAAGACCAGTGTGTCTGCGACTGGAGGAATCTCCCTGCTTTGGCTTACCTCAGCCCAGGCTCTGCAGGGAGCAAGGCTACGTGGAATAGTGGTGTGTCACCACTTTGTAGCCAGCCGCCTCATTTAGTGCAATAAGATCATTTATTTTGATGCATAATTACATGGCTTGATACTTTAGTCAGCAATTAACTAATCCTAATGGGATGTAAATTAATTAAGAACACAGTTTGTCAAATTCAGTTTGCTTTTACCCAATTCCACTCTTCTGGGAGCAAAATGGAAGACATTGGCCCCAACCCAGGATGGCAGTACTGTCAGCATGAGGTCCACAGCCAGTGCTGGCTACAAGGCATAGCAGAGCTCTGGGGGTGGTGTTACACCTTCTTGTTCTTAAGAGGTTGTTCTTGAGAAGAGGTGTTCTAGGGGAAACTTTCTTACGAGAAGATAGCTGCTTATGAGAGATGGATCGATGACCTAATACTAAGTAAAGAAGGGAATTAAGAGGGGAAGGAGAAAAGTGCAACAATCCCCTTCCATATTTAATCACTGCACAAAAACCCAGCCATTGTAGGTAAAATCTGCCTGGCCAGGAGACATCAGAACAATGTTATGCTTTATTCTTCCATGTATCATTTTGTTATTACAGCAAACCTTTTCTATATTAGTGTTTCCTATGAAGTTCAACTCAGATGATAGTATCATGTCCTAAATGTGGTTCCTATGCAGCAAGAGTAACTACCAGACCACCTCAACTCCAGCAATCTCAAGATTACACTGACAGGGTGTGAAAAAGATAGAGGGGGAAGAAGAATTTTCTGTTTCACCGCCGGGGAAGTGGGAATATAATATGTTCTAAACGACATGCAGCGAGCAGCGTCATGGCATGACAATATTAATTTGTCTAGAGCCAGGGTAGGACGTGTCTTACCAAACTTTACCTCTTTAAATGTTGGGTGTGTTGTCCAGATGAGTAGTGACAGTTAATGGAAAGAGGGAGTGAGGCACATGTTAGGTGGGAATGACTTACCCTCCTGGGAATGCTGATCTCTGGTGATGACAGGAGGAGCCCACAAACCCCACCTAAACTAAACATCCCAGCATTCCGACAGCTAACACGAGGGGAGATGGAGGCCTCCTGCCCACGTACACTTGCTTACCCCTCAGGAAAGAAGGGATCAAAGTGGGACAATTGAAGCCACAGGATGAATGGAAGAAGAAGCCTGTTTTGGAAGCAAATGCAGATAGGATATTTCTGCTCTACAGCTACTATTCCAGAAATACCTGTGCACTCTCATCCCTGGTAGCTTGTCTGTGTGTCATATATTAAATGATCAAAGCAATGCTCCCACATTTCATGTGGAAAATCGTGAAGGCAATCAGCACACACAGAGCTCAGTGAATCAGATGTGTCCTGGATGCACCAGGCATCCAGCAGGCAGTTGATGTGGGTATGAACAGTGATGCTTTCTACAGGATTTCTGGGCATCAGGCAGCCTGCTTAGGGCTTCTGTTCCAGCTGAGCTGCTGGACACAGAAAATCTCAGACAAAGGTCATATTTATTTTTCTGTTGCAACAGTTTTGTAAAAGGCTGGCCATATAAGGCATTCTAATGTAGGACAAGATTTTGTAAAATAATTTAATATCCTTGTATGCTAAAGGTCCCTTAATAATTTAGTTTTCAAGGGACTGGTTTCCCTGATTGCAGAGCCCAGCATTAATCTGACCTTTTCTTATTCTTCATTCAATAACTCATCTATGTAGGCTCTTCTTGCAGTGTTTTGTAGGTGTCTCTTCTTATTTAATCTGTCTTCCAGATCAAAGCTCTTCAGAAGGAATTTTCCATGTTAGTTGTGAGATAATAAAAAATAAAGTAAAATAAAACTTTTTGTTGTTGTTGTTTTTTGTTTTTTTTTTTTGTTTTGGTGAGCTTTTGACTTGGTAAACAGAGAGAAATGCTGTTCATTTAATAATCAACCATTCCACATTGGCTATGTCATGTGTGTTGTTGACTTCGGTCTCTAAAAATAATAGGCTCTTAACAAAAGTCTTTTCGTGTTTAGATCATTTAAAAGGGCTCACCTGTGTAGATAGAGTAAGCCTGTCCCACAGGATTTGCCTCTGGTAGGGCTCTCTTTCAACTTCCTTGCTGTCTATTCACATGAAATGTAGGAGTTTCACATATTTAAGGCCACATCTACACTAGAAAATAATGCAATGTGAAAGGAGAGGATCTGAAGAGTAACAGTTGGTGCTAAGGGTACAACATTCATGCTGTAAGTATTCTGGGGGATTTAGCTTTAGCTGGGTCACCTGGACTGAATGCCCATGGGCACCTGGTACTTTTGAGTACATCCTCCAGGGCAGTTTCATCCAAACCCAGCTCATGTGCTCCAGGACCCCTCCACAGTAACATCCCAAGTGTGGTAAGCAAGGAGAGCCAGGAAAACCTCCCTCAACTCTCTTGCAGAGATTTACCCCATCCAGCCAAATGTCCTGCTGAGCAGATACGCATACTTATGAATGCATACACATACATCGTCCCACAGCCTTGTTTCCACAGGGCCCAATCTAAAAACATTCATTTATCAGCTCCACAATGAGGCTAACTAATTCTGCTGTCCCTTAACATCTAGCCTGCACCCAGAGCGATGAATAATTCATCTGCTTCCAAGATCTGGCTGATAGAAAGCACTCCTGGCCTTCCAGCTTATTTTAGAATTAATAGGTCCTGTGGATGCTATCTATGTATAGAACATATACAGATAGAAAAGCCTCTGAATGAATAAGGAATTTCACTGAAACAATTCTTTGTGTTAAACACAATTGTATTGGGATCTCTGGAGTGCCTCGGATAAAAATCTCCTTTTAGCACAAGTATCCTAATCTTTCGGGACAGCGTACTCTAATATAAGTCCTTCTTACATCTATAGCATCTTAAAAAATAAACCTCCTCAAATTCCAACCAAACAAAAAATTAACCAGAGTGAATTCCATTTGGTCCTACCCCTTCTGAACTGAATTGAGGAAAATTGATGGATCTTGAAAGTAATATACTTTTATTTCTCCTCAGTCCTTTGTGAAACACTTCAGTGCACCCACAGCTTTACAGTCATAAAGAGTCATAAAACTCAAGTTTTATGGTTTGGCCTTAACAAAGCATATTTAAGGTTAATTAGCAATAGTCGCCTCCAGCAGACAAAACAAAAATTTGCATGGGCGGAAAATGGATACACAGTCCTTTGTTGGTGGCTTGAAAGCATGCTCACCTGTAACCATTAGCATCAGCTTTGGCTCTTTGCACCCATGGAATAGCCAAGAAAATAATAAAAACACTGCTACATATATTTGATCTCTTGGTAAAAAAAAAAAAAAGCATATTTAAATAGTTCTCTGCCTAGGGAAAACCTTTTCGTGTTTCGATGTGTTTGTCTTTTTACCTGCACCTGGCCAGGTGTATATTACTGCATGTTTCAAACTCTCATTTGAACACGTGCTGCCCACCAAAGAACTTCCAGATGCTGTGTCACGGCATGTCCTCGATACGACACCGTGTGTTGTGCTAGGTCCTGCAAACACATTTGTCAGTAATAGGAAAGCTCCCTCTCTTTCTCCTCTTCCAGTCTTTCCATAACTCCCAGACATGTGATCTGTGTTAACAAGCTTACGACGCAAAACTGCAACTTTTTCAGTTCAATCTTGTAAACAGGAGGGAGTTGGACTGAGGTCTTAAAACGATCCCCAGACACCCTAATGCATGCTCAGATTTTCAGATTGCCAAGTACCCACCCTCCTAACAAACCCTTCAGCCCCTTGCTCCAGAGTTTCTGCCCAGATTTAGGAACTCAGCTCTAGGCTCTTACTTTGGAAAATTTTCTTAACTCTCCTCATAGACAAGTTGGCTAGGCTCTCTCTTTTATCAACTACAGCAATTCCCTTCTGCCTAATTCTGACAACTTGTATTTGGAATTGTGTTCTGACTAAGTGTCTTCAGACTTCATTTTGGATGTATTTGTCTGTTCCAGGTATCTGGCCATTGTGCACCCACTGAAACCACGCATGAATTATCAAACAGCAACCTTCATAATCGCCTTGGTCTGGACTGTCTCCATACTTGTAGATATTCCATCTGTGTATTTTGCTACTGAAACGGTGTTATTTATAGTGAAAAACCAGGAGAAAATATTCTGTGGTCAGATTTGGCCAGCTGACCAGCAGATGTACTACAAATCATACTCCCTCTTTATCTTTGGCATTGAATTTGTTGCACCTATCATTGTGATGACCTTGTGTTACGCCAGGATATCACGGGAGCTCTGGTTTAAAACCATACCAGCATTTCAGACAGAACACATCAGAAAGAGGCTTCGATGCAGAAGAAAAACTGTTATGGTACTGATGTGCATCCTGACTGCCTACGTTCTCTGCTGGGCACCCTTCTACGGCTTTACAATTGTCCATGACTTTTTCCCCACCATCTTCGTGAAAGAGAAGCATTATCTTACTGCTTTTTATATAGTTGAATGCATTGCTATGAGTAACAGCATGATAAACACCATGTGTCTTGTAACTGTAAAAAATAACACCATGAAGTATTTCAAGAAGATCATGTTACTGAGATGGAGATCGACATATAATGGAAGCAAATCTAGCTCTGATTTCGACCTGAGAACAAGTGCAATGCCAGTCACAGAGGAGGTAGACTGCCTAAAACTGAAATAAATTTTCTGCAGTTTGAATCTCACATATTTCGGAGAGGGGCTAAAGAGGAAATAATGCCTTCTCAGAAGCTTCTCTCTTGTCTGTGGGAATACCCACCATTGGTGAGAGCCCTCTAAAAGCAGCCTACTATGTATTTCCACCAGAACTCTTTTCACTGGACTGCTGTATAACCCCGTAACTCAGACTGATGCTGTGCTTCAGTTCACCCATCTGTAAATCTGGGAGGTAGATACTCATTTTACAGTTGTTTAAAATTTAAGATGAACAAAAAAAAAATAAATCTATGAATGCATTAAAGCATACTACAATGATGTAAGAGTTGATTGCTGATCCTAGCAATGATGCCTCTTTGTTTCTTCTTAAGAGAAATCTCTTAACCCCTTGGAGCTTATCTTTTGTACCTTTAAGATATTTGGTGTCCTTTTCCTTCTGCTCATAAGAGGAAGGAAGGCAAAAAAAGCCCATTTTGCTTCATGTCATTCTTTATCTTCTCAGTTTACCCCTCATGATTAAGCTCCTCAAAGTCTACAGACCACCAGCTTTCTATGGTCCAATGTGCAGCATGCTCTTATGAAAGGCACATTCTCTACAAAGGTAAATACTGCTTCACAGTCTAGTGAAAACCTCATCTCTTCCTGTGACACCTTGCTTAAAAATATTCTATCAACATTCCACTCTGTAGTTTTATGTAGAGTGTTGACCCTGTTTATTATGTATTTGGAAATGGCACAGCTACATCTTGAAGGGATGTTACCTTCTCTCACCTCCAGGCTATGGCCAACTTCTGCTGCCTTGATTCGCTGAGCTCTTCAAAGAATCAATCACAAAATCACAGAGGTGGAGAACAGCAACTCCAGATTGTCTAGTCCACCCCTCGGCTCAAGCAGGGTCAGCTAGAAGAGGCTGCCCAGGACTGTGTCCAGCTGGGCTTTGACTGACTCCAGGGATGGAGACTCCACAGCCTCCCTGGACCACCTGTGCCAGTGTTCAACAGTCCTTGCAGTAAAGAAGGGTTTTCTTATGTTCAGATGGTATTTCATGGGTTTCAACTTGTGTTTCAGCTTGGTTTGCAGAGGGACCCATATAAAACTATAGCATGCTAGTGGGAAGAAAAACACCCTGCTGAACCAGATCTAGACATTTTACCAAGCCTGTGTACAACTTCAAAATAAAGTACAAGTAGGGCCAAAATAGCATAGAGATCTTGAGATGATCTGTCTTTCTGCAACCAATGGAGACAGACTCTAGGCTTCCACAAGCCAGTCAGTGGTTGAGTTGAGTAGCTCATTGTCTGGTCAAAGGTGAGGCAACAACTCAAGATGAATTGTGCATTGCTTCCCCCAGAGCTGTTTTTACTATTCTGATTTTATGCAGCTCCAGGATGGGTGTATCTTAACTGATAACTGTTATAAAGCAGGTGACAGTAGCAGTAATACCTACTCATTTAAACTACACATAAGATATCATGGACTTTTGTGTACTGAAATCGAGTCTTTTCTATCGTGATGACAAATGCTTCCTGTTTTAAAGTATGTGGTACCACCTACTTTTGGAGTAAATGGCTTTTGTAAATAATTTGTCTATTTGTGTACTTAAAGTGAGAAACAAATCTTGCTAATAAAAGAGTAAACATGGAGTAAATATCAACATTGTGAACTATGTTTTAGATTTTCCCCTTAGCCACAGTTTTCCCACTCAAGTGACTAATGTCAATTCTCCCATTTCTGCTAAAGAAAAACTACCAGGCCGACCAATTAAGTTTAATGCAAAAGGATATTCAAATCCATTAAAGTGCTTAAATCCTCTCGTCATTAGCTGCTCTTAAAATATACACGTTGGAAAGGGTATCAAAATTTCCTCTGTTAGGCAAAACAATTACTGAAATCATTCTTCAAAATGACAGATTAGAATAGGGGTAAGTACTAAATCCATTTGTTTCCCAGCATGCCAAAGAAATTTAAAGGACCAGAGAGTTGCAGTATTCCATCATCAAGAGGCTTAACCTTGGAGTTTCTCTTGAAATCTCAGGGTTTCTTCTGAAACTGCATCCATATTTATCTCCTGAAACCTGCAGTAGTTATTGGGGATTAGCTAGCAATACTACCTGTTATTAGAGTGTCCTGATATTCCTTTCACCTATTTTTCCTAGACTTTTCCTGGTGCGACAAAGCCAAACAAATCACAATTTTCCACACCTGAAAATCTACCTCAGGCTGAGTTATTAAAAAAATAAAAAGCTCATCCCCCACCAAGCAATATAGTGCCAAGCAAAAACCGGGGAAAGAATTGCTTTACATTTCTGGAAATCACTTTGAGAGCTCCAAGAGACCTCTTCTGGTCTGGCCTGCCCAGTGTTCTCAGACATCACCACGTCCCTGTCCCTGAGAAGGGCAGTAAAGCAGCAGCTGCCACAGCCCATTTTGTGGATTTAGGTTTTGGGGTCCGCAACATTGCTGTATTTTGACATTTTGGGGTCTTCTCAGCAGCAAAGCAGTGTTTCAGCCTGAATGACTGGATAGGGCAGGAGAAAAAACTGTGCTTTGCCCTCAACTGCACTTGTTGTGAGCAGCATCCCCAGAAAGAGGGGGATTCCTACCCAGGAAGGGTGGCGGTCTCCTGTTCCCTGATCAGAGTAGCCAAGCAAGTCCTTAGCCTGTGTCTGCACTAACTCCAAACACCAAAAAATGGTCACGGGCTTCACTTTCAGGGACCAATGTCTGCTCCTAAGCTGAGCTCCAGCAACCAGGGGCCCAGGCAGCGAGCCCAAGGACCTTGCATGGGAACAGAAACCCCATGGAGGATTTTTGTGCCCACAGAACTGATTTCATCAAGGGAGTAATGGGGTACATTACCTAGGGGTACCTACATTGGCCAGGGCCTGCCTGCCACCCATGACTACAGTTAAATGGAGAATTTAGAAGACTCTTAAAGTCACTTAAAAACTCCCTTTAAGTGCAGAAGTATGCAGCTGGCCAGGTCCTGACCTGAGTGGCTCCCTCAGGCAGCAGGGAACAGACAGTCCAACCAGAGTAGCTGAGGGAGGGGGCCAGACCCCACGCTCCATATAGTGAGTTGTGCAGGAAAAACTAAAAATAACAGAAAGGCTTTTTTGTACCCACCCACACAACTCAGGCTAGGGAGTGTGGGTGCCAGTGGGTGCTCCAGAGATGGGTGCTCCCTTGGCTCCCTCTCAGGTGGGGGCTACCCTGCTGCCTCCTGCCCGGCTGCTCCCTGCAGAATGCCTTCACACTTACACTGACTGGCAACATTCAGTGAGGGAATTGAATGTGGATCGCACCTAACTGAAGCTTTGCTTGCAAGAGCCATGCTTAAACAGAGAAAGAAAAGCACAAGCTGGAAGGCAGCATCTGTCGCAGAGGAGAAGCAGCCCCTTCCAGCACAAGCTCTTACACACTGGAAGGCACTAAAAACTGCAGCGAGACCTCCACAGCCATCAGCTGCCTGCTGTTTGCTCCACTGGCACAGCAGCAATAAGGACTTCACCACACAGGAACTGTGGGATGTGTCAAGGACAAGCAGTCGGTGGGGGTGAGGTATCATCCTCCTGAGAGCTGTTAGCAGGGTTTAGATAACCATGCAGTGAATAACCAAGTCTCAGCTGTGGCTTGCTACAATTTTTATTGCTAAAAGCAAAAATGTAGTGCTATCATGCATGATTCTAGCTCAGCTGTCCTCCTGTGGCACAGCTCCCAAAACCATAGGCTTGTTTCCTTCTGCAGCAGCTCCTCCAGGGATAACTGAAGGTAAAATCCAGTCCCTGCTCCTTCACACTGGCTCTCTGAAAAATAAAAAAAACCAGGTGTAACTAAAAACTAAAATGGTGACCCTGAACATCTAAGAGAGGATTAAGAAAAAGCAGTTATTCTCAGCAACAGGCACTGAGAAAATAAAGTATGTATTTTAATAAAGCAAGAGCAGGAAAAGAAACTCCAACCATTGCCCCTCTACCAAAGGAGGATGGCCTGCAAGACCCCAGAGTGGGTCACAGTAGCCAGGCCATGAAATTTCCCTGAAGACTGACTCACTCACTCAGCAGCTCAGACTTAACTGAGCTCCTTCTTTTCTGAGCCTGGCAGCCTTTCCTGTGGCAACAGCACCCTCCAGCTGCTGCCTCTGCAGCACAGCATCATACGCCTACTGCACTGCCCTGGAAACTGCACCACCTCGCACCAGCTACCTTGGTGACAGGGACATACAGATATTCCCAGGATTCCTGGGCCTCCAAAAAGTAGCAACAGATGCTCCAGCTTTTGTCACTCAGGCACCTAGGCACTTACCCATCACTTCTGGTGTCTGAATTCTCCCTCGCTCCCTGTGTCGGCAGGGCTGTGACCCTCACTGGGTGCTTGGGCTACCCCCTTTCAAAACACTGGATATCATCTGCACTGAAAAAACAACACCATTAAGCAGAAGCAAGCAGAATTGAGATAAGACAAGAAACTACTCCCTTGTACTCACCAGAGATCCTCTTCTCTCTTACGCTCTGTTAGGATCCTGTTCTATAGACTCCACCCTAACACACGTTGCCAGGAACAGTCCCCAAACCACCAATGAGACGGGCAGCACTGCAGCTTCCAAAGTGACCTTCCTAATACCATCCAGAGCAAGAGAAGGAGGAACAAAACCTGATATAAAGCCACCACAAGAATCCTGAATAATAAGAATCAACACTGAGCACGGAGTTGCTCAAAGCACAAAGTCACCTCCCTCAAAACCAGGACTTGGTAAAACTGACAGAAGAGAAGACACAAAGATGGTCACAGTCCCCAGAAAAAGACACCCCTGAGCTCAAAAGACCACCAAGGAACATAAAAAGCCCATGTAAACTCATCAACCTGCTCACCCGCTGGTTCCAAAAGAAAAACATGGAAGGTAACAGACAGAAAGCATGCATCACAGAAAACATGTTGAGGCACAGCAATAAAATCTGGGGGTGTAGCATCCCGAAAAAGCCAAACGCTGAAGCGCTCCAAAGACACACAGTGAAGTGCTCCACACAGCAGGGTGATGAAGGGCTACTACAGGGCCACGTGTTGAAGAGCTCCAATAAAAGACAGGTGCGGAAGCGCTCCAAAACAGCGAGGCAGTGAAGCACTGCTCCACGATGGTGCCATTAAGCACTCCAACATACACCAGGCATTGCAGAAATCAAGAAAAAAGCCACAAGGTGAAACACCCCAAAAAGAGCCATGTGGTGGGTGTCTCCAAAAAAGCCCAACAAGGCAGTGTTCCCCAAAAGAACAGGTACTGAAGGACACCCTCCAGGGCTCCCTGGAGAAACACTCCGAAAAATCACAGGTGATGAAGAGAGCAGGAGAGTCAGACAGTGAACAACCCCCTAAAGCAGGGTGGTGAAGGAACCCTCCAGGAGGCTGTGATGAACAAGACCTGGGTGGCGCAGTGAAGGACTCCAGAAAAGCCAGGTCACACAGAGAAAGGCTACTCCAGGGTGGCATGGAGAAGGACTCCCAAGAACAGCTGGGCAGCACAGGAAGGACTCCAAGAAGACTTGGGTGGCACAGTGCAGAACTCCCAAAAAGAGGCAGGCAGCATCATGCAGGCCTTGTCAGGGGTGGCACAGTGACAAACTCCAAGAAGAGCCAGGAGGGACAGTGAAGAGTTCCTCCAGACTGGCATGATGAAGGACCCCCCCAGTGTGGCCTGACGAAGGACTCCTCCATAAGGGCCTGGGAGGACTCCTCTGGGGGACAATGATGAAGTACTCCAAGAAGAGTCCGGTGCACAATGAAGGACTCCTAACGGGCAGCATGGTGAAGGGCTCCTCCGGGGAGGTGCTATGAGGGGCTCCTTTGACAGAGCACAATGAGGGGCTCCTCTTGGGGCAGCACAGTGTAGGGCTCCTCTGGGGCAGTGTGACAAAGGCTCCAAGAAGAGCTGACAGAACACTGAAGGGCTCCTCCAAGACTGCACATTGAAAAGTTACTCCAAGTGGCATAATGAGGGGGTCCTCTGGGGCGGTGCAAGGAGGGGCTCACCCAGCGTGGTGTGATGAAAGGCTTCTTCAAGACAGCACAGTGAAGGGCTCCTCGAGTCTGAACAATGAGGAGTTACTCTGTGATGTGGGGCGCCTCCAGGTTGGCATGATGAGGGGCTCCCTATGGATCTGCGTGATGAAGGTGAAGCGCGGAAACAAACTCTACAACTCAGAAAGAGTTATAAAGCAGGCATGTTTATTCCAGCCGGGGTGCAAGGGGATTTCTTCACAAAGCTTGCACACCGTCTCTGGCAAGTAGCCAGATATTTATTACAAAAAACCATACATATTCATTTGGAAGGGCTGGGTTATTACAATTAGTTTGGGGAATAGGTGTGATTCTTAGAATTATTCAAGGAGAGAAGTATGTGGTCCTCTTGCAGTGTCCCGCTGTTAAGCAAAGTCCAGATGTCTCCTTCCTCTTCATTAATTTTTCAACTTGGCTTCCTGTGCATGCTCTCCGGCCCTTCGGTTCCTCTCCAGGTTATAGAGTCGGCCTTTTACCTGTTTGTTTTGTTAATTGGAACTTTTGTGTCTGTTAAGATGTCCCAGAAAGTAAGTCCTTTAGCTGGTATGTCTCCCCCTTTATCTCAAAGACAGGGATTAGTTTACTATCTATCCTGTTTTCTGTAAGAATGTTATCTACTTAACATTGCCTGAGGGCTAGGACTCCTTTGGCTTTTTTTTTTGCTTTCCTCATATCAATTCCCCCCTTTTCTTTTACCTGTGCAAATTCTTTTGCTATATCATGCCATTCCCTTAAAGGGTTTTGGCCAAGTATGCACCTACAGTCCCTACCCATAATCCAACCATGTTGATAATCAGTGTCCATCCTTTCATTGGAAATATATAATGAGCCGGTTTAATGTTGTGTACAGGCCCATCCAGACCTCGAGCTCTGGTCCCTAGGACCAATTCCCGCAGCTGTTTTTGTAGGCTGATAACATAATTAGTTACTATTTCATTCCCAATCTAAATGGATGCCCCCCGCCTGTATCATATATGGTTTCCTATATACTATTTCAAAAGAACTTAATCCCTCCTCAATTCTGGGTTTGGTCCCGATTTTAAAAAGTGCTAAAGACAATGATCGAGGCCAAGGTAATTCGACCTCCTGACCTAGTTTTGTAATTTACTTAAGTGATTCATCTTCTCTACTTGACCACTTGCTTGTGGACTATATAGAATATGCAACTGCCAGTCTATTTGTATGATCCATGCAAGTAATTGTTTTAACCATTTGAACCTTAGTAACCATGAAGTAAGCTTGTTCCATATTTCTTCAAAGTCTAAAGAAGCATTGTCTTTTCATATCTCCTGCAAAATACTTAATTATTGCAATATTATTCCTAAATCTACATTTATTTTTCCTGTTTCACCTATGTGTGTACAACAACTATAATTCACAACTGTGCTCAATCCCCCATGTGAGGCCAACATCATGTTTCACTGTCAGCACTTCAGATTGAGAAATTATTTCATTCAGTAACACTTATTACTTCTGCATGGGAATGCATCTGGCCAACCTGAGAAGGTATCTGTTAACACTAATAAGTACCAACACCCCCCTTTTCTTGGGAGTTCAGAAAAATCTATTTGCCAGTGTTGTCCTGGACTATTACCTTTCACTATAACTCCATTTTTAATTTTACTTGATGTGTTTGGATTGTGGTTTTTGTTTTGTTTGGGTTTTTTTTAGTAAACAGCATAGTCATCTTACTGGTTTTTCAATTTAACTGCTTGTATAGGGCATCTGCTCCCCAATGTTTTCTTATGTTCACCTAAATGTAACTTCTATTGTATGTTGGAAGGCACTGTTATTTGCCCATCTGGAAAATAAACCCATCCATATTTTTCTTTATTACCCTTTAGATCATTAATCAATTTTTGATCCTCCTTTGAATATTTAGGTTTCAAATCTGAGTTTAAGATTGAAAGTTTTACCATCTGGGACCAAAGCTAATGCTATGGTTGTCATTTCTGCCGCCTGTCTGGCCTTTCAATCTGCCAAATTATTTCCAATTTCCTGTTCAGTGTTACCATTTTGATGCTCTCAACAATGCATGATGGCTACTTTTTCAGGGAGTTTTATGGTTTCTAGCAGCCTTAAAATTTCCTCCGCATGTTTTGTTTTCTTTGTGCTGTGAATAATCCTCGTTCTTTCCATATGGCGCATGAGCATGTACTACTCCAAAAGCATATTTCTAATCTTAACCTTTTTCCCTTTTGCCAGTTCTAAAACTTTGGTCAAGGCAATTATTTCAGCCTTCTGAGCAGAAGTCCCTACTGGCAACAATTTAGCTTCTATTACTTCGTCAGTGGTGATCACAGTGTATCCTGCCTTACGGTTTTCCCTGTTTTATGAAGCTGCTTCCATCCATGAACCAGGTGCCTTCAGCATTCTCAAGTGGTTCTTCTTTTAAGTCAGGTCTACTGGAGAAAATGGCTTCCATGATCTCCAGACAGTCACAGGTTAAAGGCTCTGATATGGTCCCACTGAGAAAAGAGGCTGGATTCACAATGTTCGTGGTTCATAATTGGCACCAACCTGTCATTCCAAGGAAAGTTTGGAGTTCTTTTGCCATTCTGGGTTCACGTGTGCGACAGATGGCCTCTTTCCGTTCTCAGCTCTGTTGTTCTTCAGGAATACCAAATCCTAAGTAGGTCACTTGCTTCTGGACCAGTTGAGCTTTCTGTTGAGATACCCGATATCCACTAAGTCCCAGGAAGTTAAGCAAACTGACAGTCCATAGTACACAGTCTTCCTTCATCCTTGTAGCTATGAAAAGGTCACCTACAGATTGTAGTAAAATTCCTCCTAGTGAGGGCAGAGTCCAGGTTTCAAGTTCTCAGGCCAATTGATTCCCAGAGATAGTGGGGCTGGTTTTAAAACCTTGTGGTAACACTGTCCAGGTTAACCGTTTTGGTTTCAGTTGGGTTTTTTTTCCTCCCTGTATCAGGGTTTCCTCATTCAAAAGCAAATAGCTTCTGGCTTTCTTTTTTGCTTTCCTCATATCAAAGGGGTCCTACGGATCAGCACAGTGAAGGGCTCCTCCAGGATGGTGCGACAAGCTGATCCTCTGGGCTTCTTGTGATGAAAGGCTGAAACGGCACAATGAGGGGCTCTTCTGTGGAGGTGTGATATGGGGCTGATAGGGATCGCTGCAGAATTGGCACGGTGAAAGCCTGCTCCAGGACACTGAAACTGTGAGTTCCTCCAGCACAGCATGATGAAGAGCTGCTCTGGAGTGGTGCAGTGAAGGCCTCCTCTGCAGCAGAGTGATGAAGCGCACTTCCAGGGGACCATGATGAGGGGCTCCTCTGAGGCAGTGTGGTGAACAGCTCCTCCAGGGCGGTGTGAGGAAGGACTCGTCCGGGCAGCACAATGAAGGCCTCCTACTGAGCAGCAATGGGAAGGGCTCCTCGGGGAGAGTGTGCTGAAGGGCTACAAGAAGACCCAACCAGCGTGGGGAGCAGCCCCTCTGGGTGGGGATGATGACATGCTCCTCTGGCATGACACAGTGAACTGTTCCTCTGGTGCAGCGTGGTTGAGGAATCCTTCACTACAATGTGGTGAAGGGCACCTCCAGAGCAAACCAGTAAATGCCTCATCCAGACAGGCATACATGGGCAAACATACAATATGTACGACAAAATACGATACACACGACAGGCAATACAATAAAAACCATATATTACATACCTTACCATGCAATGCATAACAGAGAGAAAATAAAATACATACCATACATAAAATGCAACATACACGATATGATAAGTATCAAACCAAACAGTAAAATACAATATATATAATAATTACAAAACGTTCAAGACGAAACAATAAAAAATACAGCAAAATACATACCACACAATATATGACAAACCATAAAATACCAACCAGATAAACATCAGTATAAAAGTAATTACAATCCAAAAAATGATACACAATACATTACACACTACAACAAGCTACATCCCATATTCACAACTAACACAATACACATGATGCACAAAATGACAGATAAAATACAAGATAAAATATCATTAATAAAACACCATAAATACAATGCAATACAAAACAGCATATAAAACACAAAAGATGATCCAATAAAAAATAATATAACAACCACACTCCGAAGAAGTGATGAAAATTGGATCCTCTGGGGCTGCACGGTGAAGGCCGCATATGGAGCAAGACTCGTCCAGGACGGCGTGATCGAGGACTCCAAGAGCTGGGATGTGCCGTGAAGAGCTCCTCCGGGGCGGGGCGACGATGGCTCCTCCGCGGCGGCGCAGCCAAGGCGAAGGGCTCCTCCGCGGAGGCAGGCGTTACAAACCATACCATACAATACCGTACCCACGATACAAGACAGACAATACCCTACAGACCACACCATAACCTACAGACCTTACCCGACGGTGCAAACCACACCTGTCAGATAACACTACACACAACCGACAGACAAGGAATCACAAGACAAAATACAAGACAGACAATCCAGCCCCAAATCCATTACAATACACACACAGGTACTACAAAACACAAAACACATTACAATGCCAAGGACATCACAAAATCTACAGTGCCAAAAAACACAGTATGTCCTCTACAAGAAGGAGCACGCCATACCATACAGAAAAATGCACAAAATAATGCTCAAAAATACCACAAAATACAATACATTACAAAGAAAAATAAGTTTCTGTACAAAATACATAAAAAGCAACCCAAAATACAATAAATATTACATTACCAAAGAAAAATTGCCATACACAGTATGTTAGAAAATAAAATACATACAATGCAAGGGAAGATACAAATCCTCCAATACATTCAATGCTGTACAGTACATACCATAAAATACCACACAACCAATAAAACAGACGATACAGTGCAAACTACATGGGATACAATTAATGCCATTCCATACCTACAGTGTGCAATAGGATATAAACCAGAACACAATACAGAGAGTATACGAAATGCAACACATACAACACATCAAATATATAACACAAAAATCTGTACAGAGAATACGTACAAACAATACAATACCCACAGTGATACAGAGGATACTGAACCTAGGATACATTCCAGACCATAAACACACACCATACCGTACGTACAAGAACATCGATACCAAACCCCAATCATACAGTACAACAGATACCATGAAGAGCCTACGACACTTACCAAAATACAAAATAGAATACACAGATGACATGAAATCCCATCCCATACCATACACAAGTCAAAATAATACCCAAAGGACTACATATTCTAACACACAGAAACACGATGATCCATACGATGCAGATGATGCATACCATACCGTAATACATCACAATTCATACAATACCGTAAATACCAAAGCAGATGCTACAACACAATGCACCCTGCAGTACAGACCTCTAAATGCCGTATGATACAAGACGCAGAGTAAAACATACCCACTAACAATACAAGACAAAGTACCACACGGCCAATGCAGTACGGCAGAAAGGACGCACAGCACCAGACAACAGAAAAACCCAGACCACACTTACCAGACAATACTTACCCCACGGTCTGCAGAGGGGCGCCTGCCTGCCGCTCCGGCGGCACTCACCAAAGCCCAAAACTCTCTCACGAGGCACCACGCTCAAGGGCTCCTCCCCCACAGGGGTGATGAAGAGCTCACCAGGCACAACGGCAGTGAAGGGCTCCTCCAGGGCAGCGTGCTGAAGGGCTGCAAGGAGACCCACCAAGCATGCGGAACAGCTCCTCTGGGGCCACCGTCATCAAAAGCTCCTCCAATGCCACACGCTCAAGGGCTCCTCCAGAGCGCTCTGACGCTCAAGGGGCTCCTCCAGGGCTTGCATGATGATGGGCTGCTCCGCTGACACGCACAGAAGAGCTCCCTGAGGGCCTCGCAGGAAAAGGCTCCTCCGCTGCAACACGGTGAAGGGCTCCTACAGGGTAGGGATGATCAAGGCCTCCTCCGGGACAGCACACTGAAGCTCTCCTGCATGGGCGCCACACAGGGCTCCAAGGACAGACGGGCAGCACCACCAAGCGCTCCGACGGGCAGGTGCAACAGGGAAGGGCTCCTCCAGCTTGGCGCCATGAAGGGCTGCTCCAAGGCGGGGATGATGCTGGGCTCCTCCAAAGACACAGCAATCAAGGGCCCCCTGGCCCAGCACGAGCAAGGAGGGCTCCTGCATGCCCACAGGGCAAAGGGCACCTCTGGGCCAGGCTGGGGAACAGCTCCTGCCGCTCAGCACACGGAAGGAAGGGCTCCAACAGCAGCTCGACCATGCAATGAGGACCCCCTGCAGAGCCGCACAACCAGGTGCTCCTCGGGAGTCACGATGAAAACGGCATCCTCTGCCGTGGCAGGATGAAGAGCTCCTCTGGGTACAGCGTCTGGAAGGGCTGCAAGGAGACCCACCAAGCGTGGGGAACAGCTGCTCTCTGGGGCCAGGGTCACCAAGGGCTCCTCCAGTGCCACATGCTCAAGGGCTCCTCCACAGCCCTCCGACGCTGAAGGGCTCCTCTGCGGCTGGCATGATGGTGGGCTGCTCCGCTGCCACCCACAGCACAGCTCCTGAGGGCCTCCCGGGACACTGCTCCTCCGCTGCCACCTGTGACCGCCTCCTCTGGGTCACCACGGCAAAGGTCTCCACGGAAACACGCAACGCGTAACAAAGAGATCCACTGCGGTGGGACCGCGGTCAAGGGCTCCTTCAGCACCACGGGATGAAGGGCAGCATCAACACCCAACCAGCGTGGGGCACAGCCCCTCTGGGGCGGGCCTGATCAGGGCCTTCCTCTGCCAGCACACGCTGAACTGCTCCTCCGGGGAGCCACACATTGCAAAACAGACCATACAATACAGACAAATCCATACTGACAGTCCCATATATTATTATTAGACACCTTACCATACTATTACAGACCAGACAGAAAAGGCAATACATACTATAGGAGAGAGTAAACCCTACACCGACGATACATACAAGGCACGGCAATAAAACAGATACAAAAATATGGCAATAAACAAAGATACAAAAATACATGCCACACAATACATGACAAACCATACCATATTAACTACAGCACAACACAAAGAACAATACAATCCATACCAGACAATACAGGCACGGCAGTGTCAAACACAATGCAGCACAAGATAGACAAGATGATGCAATACACGGGATTCCACATAGGCCATTCCCTAGATTACACAACACACCGTACAGTACACAACACACCTACCATCCATGAAACACACTACACACAACACAATACAAAATACGATCCACACTACAAGATGCAATATACAGATGCCAACACACAAAAGGAAATACACTATAGATAAAACGCAATATACCAGAAAGCAGAAAATTCCAGACAATGCAGAACAGAATACATCCCATAAATCAATCCAAACACACACAGTACATACAATAACTAACAGGCCATAACCACCTATATTACGGGAACCATCCCACCATACAAAACACACTACAACACAATTCAAGTCACAAAGGTACACAGCACCAATAATACAAGACATCAGAACACAAGAAATACCATTCCACAGGGAAAAAGACAACCAACACAAGACCTGCAAGGCCGAGCCCCGATGACGAGCGGCTCCTCGGGCAACGTGCAGTGAGCCCAGGGATGCTCCGCGGCGGCGTGATCGAGGCCTCCAAGAAGAGCTGGGATGTGCCGTGCAGAGCTCCTCCGGGGCGGGGCGACGATGGCTCCTCCGCGGCGGCGCAGCCAAGGCGAAGGGCTCCTCCGCGGAGGCAGGCGTTACAAACCATACCATACAATACCGTACCCACGATACAAGACAGACAATACCCTACAGACCACACCATAACCTACAGACCTTACCCGACGGTGCAAACCACACCTGTCAGATAACACTACACACAACCCACAGACAAGGAATCACAAGACAAAATACAAGACAGACAATCCAGCCCCAAATCCATTACAATACACACACAGGTACTACAAAACACAAAACACATTACAATGCCAAGGACATCACAAAATCTACAGTGCCAAAAAACACAGTATGTCCTCTACAAGAAGGAGCACGCCATACCATACAGAAAAATGCACAAAATAATGCTCAAAAATACCACAAAATACATTACAAAGAAAAATAAGTTTCTGTACAAAATACATAAAAAGCAACCCAAAATACAATAAATATTACATTACCAAAGAAAAATTGCCATACACAGTATGTTAGAAAATAAAATACATACAATGCAAGGGAAGATACAAATCCTCCAATACATTCAATGCTGTACAGTACATACCATAAAATACCACACAACCAATAAAACAGACGATACAGTGCAAACTACATGGGATACAATTAATGCCATTCCATACCTACAGTGTGCAATAGGATATAAACCAGAACACAATACAGAGAGTATACGAAATGCAACACATACAACACATCAAATATATAACACAAAAATCTGTACAGAGAATACGTACAAACAATACAATACCCACAGTGATACAGAGGATACTGAACCTAGGATACATTCCAGACCATAAACACACACCATACCGTACGTACAAGAACATCGATACCAAACCCCAATCATACAGTACAACAGATACCATGAAGAGCCTACGACACTTACCAAAATACAAAATAGAATGCACAGATGACATGAAATCCCATCCCATACCATACACAAGTCAAAATAATACCCAAAGGACTACATATTCTAACACAGAGAAACACGATGATCCATACGATGCAGATGATGCATACCATACCGTAATACATCACAACTCATACAATACCGTAAATACCAAAGCAGATGCTACAACACAATGCACCCTGCAGTACAGACCTCTAAATGCCGTATGATACAAGACGCAGAGTAAAACATACCCACTAACAATACAAGACAAAGTACCACACGGCCAATGCAGTACGGCAGAAAGGACGCACAGCACCAGACAACAGAAAAACCCAGACCACACTTACCAGACAATACTTACCCCACGGTCTGCAGAGGGGCGCCTGCCTGCCGCTCCGGCGGCACTCACCAAAGCCCAAAACTCTATCACGAGGCACCACGCTCAAGGGCTCCTCCCCCACAGGGGTGATGAAGAGCTCACCAGGCACAACGGCAGTGAAGGGCTCCTCCAGGGCAGCGTGCTGAAGGGCTGCAAGGAGACCCACCAAGCGTGCGGAACAGCTCCTCTGGGGCCACCGTCATCAAAAGCTCCTCCAATGCCACACGCTCAAGGGCTCCTCCAGAGCGCTCTGACGCTCAAGGGGCTCCTCCAGGGCTTGCATGATGATGGGCTGCTCCGCTGACACGCACACAAGAGCTCCCTGAGGGCCTCGCAGGAAAAGGCTCCTCCGCTGCAACACGGTGAAGGGCTCCTCCAGGGTAGGGATGATCAAGGCCTCCTCCGGGACAGCACAGTGCAGCTCTCCTGCATGGGCGCCACGCAGGGCTCCAAGGACAGACGGGCAGCACCACCAAGCGCTCCGACGGGCAGGTGTAACAGGGAAGGGCTCCTCCAGCTTGGCGCCATGAAGGGCTGCTCCAAGGCGGGGATGATGCTGGGCTCCTCCAAAGACACAGCAATCAAGGGCCCCCTGGCCCAGCACGAGCAAGGAGGGCTCCTGCATGCCCACAGGGCAAAGGGCACCTCTGGGCCAGGCTGGGGAACAGCTCCTGCCGCACAGCACACGGAAGGAAGGGCTCCAACAGCAGCTCGACCATGCAATGAGGACCCCCTGCAGAGCCGCACAACCAGGTGCTCCTCGGGAGTCACGATGAAAACGGCATCCTCTGCCGTGGCAGGATGAAGAGCTCCTCTGGGTACAGCGTCCGGAAGGGCTGCAAGGAGACCCACCAAGCGTGGGGAACAGCTGCTCTCTGGGGCCAGGGTCACCAAGGGCTCCTCCAGTGCCACATGCTCAAGGGCTCCTCCACAGCCCTCCGACGCTGAAGGGCTCCTCTGCGGCTGGCATGATGGTGGGCTGCTCCGCTGCCACCCACAGCACAGCTCCTGAGGGCCTCCCGGGACACTGCTCCTCCGCTGCCACCTGTGACCGCCTCCTCTGGGTCACCACGGCAAAGGTCTCCACGGAAACACGCAACGCGTAACAAAGAGATCCACTGCGGTGGGACCGCGGTCAAGGGCTCCTTCAGCACCACGGGATGAAGGGTAGCATCAACACCCAACCAGCGTGGGGCACAGCCCCTCTGGGGCGGGCCTGATCAGGGCCTTCCTCTGCCAGCACACGCTGAACTGCTCCTCCGGGGAGCCACACATTGCAAAACAGACCATACAATACAGACAAATCCATACTGACAGTCCCATATATTATTATTAGACACCTTACCATACTATTACAGACCAGACAGAAAAGGCAATACATACTATAGGAGAGAGTAAACCCTACACCGACGATACATACAAGGCACGGCAATAAAACAGATACAAAAATATGGCAATAAACAAAGATACAAAAATACATGCCACACAATACATGACAAACCATACCATATTAACTACAGCACAACACAAAGAACAATACAATCCATACCAGACAATACAGGCAGGGCAGTGTCAAACACAATGCAGCACAAGATAGACAAGATGATGCAATACACGGGATTCCACATAGGCCATTCCCTAGATTACACAACACACCGTACAGTACACAACACACCTACCATCCATGAAACACACTACACACAACACAATACAAAATACGATCCACACTACAAGATGCAATATACAGATGCCAGCACACAAAAGGAAATACACTATAGATAAAACGCAATATACCAGAAAGCAGACAATTCCAGACAATGCAGAACAGAATACATCCCATAAATCAATCCAAACACACACAGTACGTACAATAACTAACAGGCCATAACCACCTATATTACGGGAACCATCCCACCATACAAAACACACTACAACACAATTCAAGTCACAAAGGTACACAGCACCAATAATACAAGACATCAGAACACAAGAAATACCATTCCACAGGGAAAAAGACAACCAACACAAGACCTGCAAGGCCGAGCCCCGATGACGAGCGGCTCCTCGGGCAACGTGCAGTGAGCCCAGGGATGCTCCGCGGCGGCGTGATCGAGGCCTCCAAGAAGAGCTGGGATGTGCCGTGCAGAGCTCCTCCGGGGCGGGGCGACGATGGCTCCTCCGCGGCGGCGCAGCCAAGGCGAAGGGCTCCTCCGCGGAGGCAGGCGTTACAAACCATACCATACAATACCGTACCCACGATACAAGACAGACAATACCCTACAGACCACACCATAACCTACAGACCTTACCCGACGGTGCAAACCACACCTGTCAGATAACACTACACACAACCCACAGACAAGGAATCACAAGACAAAATACAAGACAGACAATCCAGCCCCAAATCCATTACAATACACACACAGGTACTACAAAACACAAAACACATTACAATGCCAAGGACATCACAAAATCTACAGTGCCAAAAAACACAGTATGTCCTCTACAAGAAGGAGCACGCCATACCATACAGAAAAATGCACAAAATAATGCTCAAAAATACCACAAAATACATTACAAAGAAAAATAAGTTTCTGTACAAAATACATAAAAAGCAACCCAAAATACAATAAATATTACATTACCAAAGAAAAATTGCCATACACAGTATGTTAGAAAATAAAATACATACAATGCAAGGGAAGATACAAATCCTCCAATACATTCAATGCTGTACAGTACATACCATAAAATACCACACAACCAATAAAACAGACGATACAGTGCAAACTACATGGGATACAATTAATGCCATTCCATACCTACAGTGTGCAATAGGATATAAACCAGAACACAATACAGAGAGTATACGAAATGCAACACATACAACACATCAAATATATAACACAAAAATCTGTACAGAGAATACGTACAAACAATACAATACCCACAGTGATACAGAGGATACTGAACCTAGGATACATTCCAGACCATAAACACACACCATACCGTACGTACAAGAACATCGATACCAAACCCCAATCATACAGTACAACAGATACCATGAAGAGCCTACGACACTTACCAAAATACAAAATAGAATGCACAGATGACATGAAATCCCATCCCATACCATACACAAGTCAAAATAATACCCAAAGGACTACATATTCTAACACAGAGAAACACGATGATCCATACGATGCAGATGATGCATACCATACCGTAATACATCACAACTCATACAATACCGTAAATACCAAAGCAGATGCTACAACACAATGCACCCTGCAGTACAGACCTCTAAATGCCGTATGATACAAGACGCAGAGTAAAACATACCCACTAACAATACAAGACAAAGTACCACACGGCCAATGCAGTACGGCAGAAAGGACGCACAGCACCAGACAACAGAAAAACCCAGACCACACTTACCAGACAATACTTACCCCACGGTCTGCAGAGGGGCGCCTGCCTGCCGCTCCGGCGGCACTCACCAAAGCCCAAAACTCTATCACGAGGCACCACGCTCAAGGGCTCCTCCCCCACAGGGGTGATGAAGAGCTCACCAGGCACAACGGCAGTGAAGGGCTCCTCCAGGGCAGCGTGCTGAAGGGCTGCAAGGAGACCCACCAAGCGTGCGGAACAGCTCCTCTGGGGCCACCGTCATCAAAAGCTCCTCCAATGCCACACGCTCAAGGGCTCCTCCAGAGCGCTCTGACGCTCAAGGGGCTCCTCCAGGGCTTGCATGATGATGGGCTGCTCCGCTGACACGCACACAAGAGCTCCCTGAGGGCCTCGCAGGAAAAGGCTCCTCCGCTGCAACACGGTGAAGGGCTCCTCCAGGGTAGGGATGATCAAGGCCTCCTCCGGGACAGCACAGTGCAGCTCTCCTGCATGGGCGCCACGCAGGGCTCCAAGGACAGACGGGCAGCACCACCAAGCGCTCCGACGGGCAGGTGTAACAGGGAAGGGCTCCTCCAGCTTGGCGCCATGAAGGGCTGCTCCAAGGCGGGGATGATGCTGGGCTCCTCCAAAGACACAGCAATCAAGGGCCCCCTGGCCCAGCACGAGCAAGGAGGGCTCCTGCATGCCCACAGGGCAAAGGGCACCTCTGGGGCAGGCTGGGGAACAGCTCCTGCCGCACAGCACACGGAAGGAAGGGCTCCAACAGCAGCTCGACCATGCAATGAGGACCCCCTGCAGAGCCGCACAACCAGGTGCTCCTCGGGAGTCACGATGAAAACGGCATCCTCTGCCGTGGCAGGATGAAGAGCTCCTCTGGGTACAGCGTCCGGAAGGGATGCAAGGAGACCCACCAAGCGTAGGGAACAGCTGCTCTCTGGGGCCAGGGTCACCAAGGGCTCCTCCAGTGCCACATGCTCAAGGGCTCCTCCACAGCCCTCCGACGCTGAAGGGCTCCTCTGCGGCTGGCATGATGGTGGGCTGCTCCGCTGCCACCCACAGCACAGCTCCTGAGGGCCTCCCGGGACACTGCTCCTCCGCTGCCACCTGTGACCGCCTCCTCTGGGTCACCACGGCAAAGGTCTCCACGGAAACACGCAACGCGTAACAAAGAGATCCACTGCGGTGGGACCGCGGTCAAGGGCTCCTTCAGCACCACGGGATGAAGGGCAGCATCAACACCCAACCAGCGTGGGGCACAGCCCCTCTGGGGCGGGCCTGATCAGGGCCTTCCTCTGCCAGCACACGCTGAACTGCTCCTCCGGGGAGCCACACATTGCAAAACAGACCATACAATACAGACAAATCCATACTGACAGTCCCATATATTATTATTAGACACCTTACCATACTATTACAGACCAGACAGAAAAGGCAATACATACTATAGGAGAGAGTAAACCCTACACCGACGATACATACAAGGCACGGCAATAAAACAGATACAAAAATATGGCAATAAACAAAGATACAAAAATACATGCCACACAATACATGACAAACCATACCATATTAACTACAGCACAACACAAAGAACAATACAATCCATACCAGACAATACAGGCAGGGCAGTGTCAAACACAATGCAGCACAAGATAGACAAGATGATGCAATACACGGGATTCCACATAGGCCATTCCCTAGATTACACAACACACCGTACAGTACACAACACACCTACCATCCATGAAACACACTACACACAACACAATACAAAATACGATCCACACTACAAGATGCAATATACAGATGCCAGCACACAAAAGGAAATACACTATAGATAAAACGCAATATACCAGAAAGCAGACAATTCCAGACAATGCAGAACAGAATACATCCCATAAATCAATCCAAACACACACAGTACGTACAATAACTAACAGGCCATAACCACCTATATTACGGGAACCATCCCACCATACAAAACACACTACAACACAATTCAAGTCACAATGGTACACAGCACCAATAATACAAGACATCAGAACACAAGAAATACCATTCCACAGGGAAAAAGACAACCAACACAAGACCTGCAAGGCCGAGCCCCGATGACGAGCGGCTCCTCGGGCAACGTGCAGTGAGCCCAGGGATGCTCCGCGGCGGCGTGATCGAGGCCTCCAAGAAGAGCTGGGATGTGCCGTGCAGAGCTCCTCCGGGGCGGGGCGACGATGGCTCCTCCGCGGCGGCGCAGCCAAGGCGAAGGGCTCCTCCGCGGAGGCAGGCGTTACAAACCATACCATACAATACCGTACCCACGATACAAGACAGACAATACCCTACAGACCACACCATAACCTACAGACCTTACCCGACGGTGCAAACCACACCTGTCAGATAACACTACACACAACCCACAGACAAGGAATCACAAGACAAAATACAAGACAGACAATCCAGCCCCAAATCCATTACAATACACACACAGGTACTACAAAACACATTACAATGCCAAGGACATCACAAAATCTACAGTGCCAAAAAACACAGTATGTCCTCTACAAGAAGGAGCACGCCATACCATACAGAAAAATGCACAAAATAATGCTCAAAAATACCACAAAAAACATTACAAAGAAAAATAAGTTTCTGTACAAAATACATAAAAAGCAACCCAAAATACAATAAATATTACATTACCAAAGAAAAATTGCCATACACAGTATGTTAGAAAATAAAATACATACAATGCAAGGGAAGATACAAATCCTCCAATACATTCAATGCTGTACAGTACATACCATAAAATACCACACAACCAATAAAACAGACGATACAGTGCAAACTACATGGGATACAATTAATGCCATTCCATACCTACAGTGTGCAATAGGATATAAACCAGAACACAATACAGAGAGTATACGAAATGCAACACATACAACACATCAAATATATAACACAAAAATCTGTACAGAGAATACGTACAAACAATACAATACCCACAGTGATACAGAGGATACTTAACCTAGGATACATTCCAGACCATAAACACACACCATACCGTACGTACAAGAACATCGATACCAAACCCCAATCATACAGTACAACAGATACCATGAAGAGCCTACGACACTTACCAAAATACAAAATAGAATACACAGATGACATGAAATCCCATCCCATACCATACACAAGTCAAAATAATACCCAAAGGACTACATATTCTAACACAGAGAAACACGATGATCCATACGATGCAGATGATGCATACCATACCGTAATACATCACAACTCATACAATACCGTAAATACCAAAGCAGATGCTACAACACAATGCACCCTGCAGTACAGACCTCTAAATGCCGTATGATACAAGACGCAGAGTAAAACATACCCACTAACAATACAAGACAAAGTACCACACGGCCAATGCAGTACGGCAGAAAGGACGCACAGCACCAGACAACAGAAAAACCCAGACCACACTTACCAGACAATACTTACCCCACGGTCTGCAGAGGGGCGCCTGCCTGCCGCTCCGGCGGCACTCACCAAAGCCCAAAACTCTCTCACGAGGCACCACGCTCAAGGGCTCCTCCCCCACAGGGGTGATGAAGAGCTCACCAGGCACAACGGCAGTGAAGGGCTCCTCCAGGGCAGCGTGCTGAAGGGCTGCAAGGAGACCCACCAAGCGTGCGGAACAGCTCCTCTGGGGCCACCGTCATCAAAAGCTCCTCCAATGCCACACGCTCAAGGGCTCCTCCAGAGCGCTCTGACGCTCAAGGGGCTCCTCCAGGGCTTGCATGATGATGGGCTGCTCCGCTGACACGCACAGAAGAGCTCCCTGAGGGCCTTGCAGGAAAAGGCTCCTCCGCTGCAACACGGTGAAGGGCTCCTACAGGGTAGGGATGATCAAGGCCTCCTCCGGGACAGCACAGTGCAGCTCTCCTGCATGGGCGCCACGCAGGGCTCCAAGGACAGACGGGCAGCACCACCAAGCGCTCCGACGGGCAGGTGTAACAGGGAAGGGCTCCTCCAGCTTGGCGCCATGAAGGGCTGCTCCAAGGCGGGGATGATGCTGGGCTCCTCCAAAGACACAGCAATCAAGGGCCCCCTGGCCCAGCACGAGCAAGGAGGGCTCCTGCATGCCCACAGGGCAAAGGGCACCTCTGGGCCAGGCTGGGGAACAGCTCCTGCCGCACAGCACACGGAAGGAAGGGCTCCAACAGCAGCTCGACCATGCAATGAGGACCCCCTGCAGAGCCGCACAACCAGGTGCTCCTCGGGAGTCACGATGAAAACGGCATCCTCTGCCGTGGCAGGATGAAGAGCTCCTCTGGGTACAGCGTCCGGAAGGGCTGCAAGGAGACCCACCAAGCGTGGGGAACAGCTGCTCTCTGGGGCCAGGGTCACCAAGGGCTCCTCCAGTGCCACATGCTCAAGGGCTCCTCCACAGCCCTCCGACGCTGAAGGGCTCCTCTGCGGCTGGCATGATGGTGGGCTGCTCCGCTGCCACCCACAGCACAGCTCCTGAGGGCCTCCCGGGACACTGCTCCTCCGCTGCCACCTGTGACCGCCTCCTCTGGGTCACCACGGCAAAGGTCTCCACGGAAACACGCAACGCGTAACAAAGAGATCCACTGCGGTGGGACCGCGGTCAAGGGCTCCTTCAGCACCACGGGATGAAGGGCAGCATCAACACCCAACCAGCGTGGGGCACAGCCCCTCTGGGGCGGGCCTGATCAGGGCCTTCCTCTGCCAGCACACGCTGAACTGCTCCTCCGGGGAGCCACACATTGCAAAACAGACCATACAATACAGACAAATCCATACTGACAGTCCCATATATTATTATTAGACACCTTACCATACTATTACAGACCAGACAGAAAAGGCAATACATACTATAGGAGAGAGTAAACCCTACACCGACGATACATACAAGGCACGGCAATAAAACAGATACAAAAATATGGCAATAAACAAAGATACAAAAATACATGCCACACAATACATGACAAACCATACCATATTAACTACAGCACAACACAAAGAACAATACAATCCATACCAGACAATACAGGCAGGGCAGTGTCAAACACAATGCAGCACAAGATAGACAAGATGATGCAATACACGGGATTCCACATAGGCCATTCCCTAGATTACACAACACACCGTACAGTACACAACACACCTACCATCCATGAAACACACTACACACAACACAATACAAAATACGATCCACACTACAAGATGCAATATACAGATGCCAGCACACAAAAGGAAATACACTATAGATAAAACGCAATATACCAGAAAGCAGACAATTCCAGACAATGCAGAACAGAATACATCCCATAAATCAATCCAAACACACACAGTACGTACAATAACTAACAGGCCATAACCACCTATATTACGGGAACCATCCCACCATACAAAACACACTACAACACAATTCAAGTCACAAAGGTACACAGCACCAATAATACAAGACATCAGAACACAAGAAATACCATTCCACAGGGAAAAAGACAACCAACACAAGACCTGCAAGGCCGAGCCCCGATGACGAGCGGCTCCTCGGGCAACGTGCAGTGAGCCCAGGGATGCTCCGCGGCGGCGTGATCGAGGCCTCCAAGAAGAGCTGGGATGTGCCGTGCAGAGCTCCTCCGGGGCGGGGCGACGATGGCTCCTCCGCGGCGGCGCAGCCAAGGCGAAGGGCTCCTCCGCGGAGGCAGGCGTTACAAACCATACCATACAATACCGTACCCACGATACAAGACAGACAATACCCTACAGACCACACCATAACCTACAGACCTTACCCGACGGTGCAAACCACACCTGTCAGATAACACTACACACAACCCACAGACAAGGAATCACAAGACAAAATACAAGACAGACAATCCAGCCCCAAATCCATTACAATACACACACAGGTACTACAAAACACAAAACACATTACAATGCCAAGGACATCACAAAATCTACAGTGCCAAAAAACACAGTATGTCCTCTACAAGAAGGAGCACGCCATACCATACAGAAAAATGCACAAAATAATGCTCAAAAATACCACAAAAAACATTACAAAGAAAAATAAGTTTCTGTACAAAATACATAAAAAGCAACCCAAAATACAATAAATATTACATTACCAAAGAAAAATTGCCATACACAGTATGTTAGAAAATAAAATACATACAATGCAAGGGAAGATACAAATCCTCCAATACATTCAATGCTGTACAGTACATACCATAAAATACCACACAACCAATAAAACAGACGATACAGTGCAAACTACATGGGATACAATTAATGCCATTCCATACCTACAGTGTGCAATAGGATATAAACCAGAACACAATACAGAGAGTATACGAAATGCAACACATACAACACATCAAATATATAACACAAAAATCTGTACAGAGAATACGTACAAACAATACAATACCCACAGTGATACAGAGGATACTTAACCTAGGATACATTCCAGACCATAAACACACACCATACCGTACGTACAAGAACATCGATACCAAACCCCAATCATACAGTACAACAGATACCATGAAGAGCCTACGACACTTACCAAAATACAAAATAGAATACACAGATGACATGAAATCCCATCCCATACCATACACAAGTCAAAATAATACCCAAAGGACTACATATTCTAACACAGAGAAACACGATGATCCATACGATGCAGATGATGCATACCATACCGTAATACATCACAGCTCATACAATACCGTAAATACCAAAGCAGATGCTACAACACAATGCACCCTGCAGTACAGACCTCTAAATGCCGTATGATACAAGACGCAGAGTAAAACATACCCACTAACAATACAAGACAAAGTACCACACGGCCAATGCAGTACGGCAGAAAGGACGCACAGCACCAGACAACAGAAAAACCCAGACCACACTTACCAGACAATACTTACCCCACGGTCTGCAGAGGGGCGCCTGCCTGCCGCTCCGGCGGCACTCACCAAAGCCCAAAACTCTCTCACGAGGCACCACGCTCAAGGGCTCCTCCCCCACAGGGGTGATGAAGAGCTCACCAGGCACAACGGCAGTGAAGGGCTCCTCCAGGGCAGCGTGCTGAAGGGCTGCAAGGAGACCCACCAAGCGTGCGGAACAGCTCCTCTGGGGCCACCGTCATCAAAAGCTCCTCCAATGCCACACGCTCAAGGGCTCCTCCAGAGCGCTCTGACGCTCAAGGGGCTCCTCCAGGGCTTGCATGATGATGGGCTGCTCCGCTGACACGCACAGAAGAGCTCCCTGAGGGCCTTGCAGGAAAAGGCTCCTCCGCTGCAACACGGTGAAGGGCTCCTACAGGGTAGGGATGATCAAGGCCTCCTCCGGGACAGCACAGTGCAGCTCTCCTGCATGGGCGCCACGCAGGGCTCCAAGGACAGACGGGCAGCACCACCAAGCGCTCCGACGGGCAGGTGTAACAGGGAAGGGCTCCTCCAGCTTGGCGCCATGAAGGGCTGCTCCAAGGCGGGGATGATGCTGGGCTCCTCCAAAGACACAGCAATCAAGGGCCCCCTGGCCCAGCACGAGCAAGGAGGGCTCCTGCATGCCCACAGGGCAAAGGGCACCTCTGGGCCAGGCTGGGGAACAGCTCCTGCCGCACAGCACACGGAAGGAAGGGCTCCAACAGCAGCTCGACCATGCAATGAGGACCCCCTGCAGAGCCGCACAACCAGGTGCTCCTCGGGAGTCACGATGAAAACGGCATCCTCTGCCGTGGCAGGATGAAGAGCTCCTCTGGGTACAGCGTCCGGAAGGGCTGCAAGGAGACCCACCAAGCGTGGGGAACAGCTGCTCTCTGGGGCCAGGGTCACCAAGGGCTCCTCCAGTGCCACATGCTCAAGGGCTCCTCCACAGCCCTCCGACGCTGAAGGGCTCCTCTGCGGCTGGCATGATGGTGGGCTGCTCCGCTGCCACCCACAGCACAGCTCCTGAGGGCCTCCCGGGACACTGCTCCTCCGCTGCCACCTGTGACCGCCTCCTCTGGGTCACCACGGCAAAGGTCTCCACGGAAACACGCAACGCGTAACAAAGAGATCCACTGCGGTGGGACCGCGGTCAAGGGCTCCTTCAGCACCACGGGATGAAGGGCAGCATCAACACCCAACCAGCGTGGGGCACAGCCCCTCTGGGGCGGGCCTGATCAGGGCCTTCCTCTGCCAGCACACGCTGAACTGCTCCTCCGGGGAGCCACACATTGCAAAACAGACCATACAATACAGACAAATCCATACTGACAGTCCCATATATTATTATTAGACACCTTACCATACTATTACAGACCAGACAGAAAAGGCAATACATACTATAGGAGAGAGTAAACCCTACACCGACGATACATACAAGGCACGGCAATAAAACAGATACAAAAATATGGCAATAAACAAAGATACAAAAATACATGCCACACAATACATGACAAACCATACCATATTAACTACAGCACAACACAAAGAACAATACAATCCATACCAGACAATACAGGCAGGGCAGTGTCAAACACAATGCAGCACAAGATAGACAAGATGATGCAATACACGGGATTCCACATAGGCCATTCCCTAGATTACACAACACACCGTACAGTACACAACACACCTACCATCCATGAAACACACTACACACAACACAATACAAAATACGATCCACACTACAAGATGCAATATACAGATGCCAGCACACAAAAGGAAATACACTATAGATAAAACGCAATATACCAGAAAGCAGACAATTCCAGACAATGCAGAACAGAATACATCCCATAAATCAATCCAAACACACACAGTACGTACAATAACTAACAGGCCATAACCACCTATATTACGGGAACCATCCCACCATACAAAACACACTACAACACAATTCAAGTCACAAAGGTACACAGCACCAATAATACAAGACATCAGAACACAAGAAATACCATTCCACAGGGAAAAAGACAACCAACACAAGACCTGCAAGGCCGAGCCCCGATGACGAGCGGCTCCTCGGGCAACGTGCAGTGAGCCCAGGGATGCTCCGCGGCGGCGTGATCGAGGCCTCCAAGAAGAGCTGGGATGTGCCGTGCAGAGCTCCTCCGGGGCGGGGCGACGATGGCTCCTCCGCGGCGGCGCAGCCAAGGCGAAGGGCTCCTCCGCGGAGGCAGGCGTTACAAACCATACCATACAATACCGTACCCACGATACAAGACAGACAATACCCTACAGACCACACCATAACCTACAGACCTTACCCGACGGTGCAAACCACACCTGTCAGATAACACTACACACAACCCACAGACAAGGAATCACAAGACAAAATACAAGACAGACAATCCAGCCCCAAATCCATTACAATACACACACAGGTACTACAAAACACAAAACACATTACAATGCCAAGGACATCACAAAATCTACAGTGCCAAAAAACACAGTATGTCCTCTACAAGAAGGAGCACGCCATACCATACAGAAAAATGCACAAAATAATGCTCAAAAATACCACAAAAAACATTACAAAGAAAAATAAGTTTCTGTACAAAATACATAAAAAGCAACCCAAAATACAATAAATATTACATTACCAAAGAAAAATTGCCATACACAGTATGTTAGAAAATAAAATACATACAATGCAAGGGAAGATACAAATCCTCCAATACATTCAATGCTGTACAGTACATACCATAAAATACCACACAACCAATAAAACAGACGATACAGTGCAAACTACATGGGATACAATTAATGCCATTCCATACCTACAGTGTGCAATAGGATATAAACCAGAACACAATACAGAGAGTATACGAAATGCAACACATACAACACATCAAATATATAACACAAAAATCTGTACAGAGAATACGTACAAACAATACAATACCCACAGTGATACAGAGGATACTTAACCTAGGATACATTCCAGACCATAAACACACACCATACCGTACGTACAAGAACATCGATACCAAACCCCAATCATACAGTACAACAGATACCATGAAGAGCCTACGACACTTACCAAAATACAAAATAGAATACACAGATGACATGAAATCCCATCCCATACCATACACAAGTCAAAATAATACCCAAAGGACTACATATTCTAACACAGAGAAACACGATGATCCATACGATGCAGATGATGCATACCATACCGTAATACATCACAACTCATACAATACCGTAAATACCAAAGCAGATGCTACAACACAATGCACCCTGCAGTACAGACCTCTAAATGCCGTATGATACAAGACGCAGAGTAAAACATACCCACTAACAATACAAGACAAAGTACCACACGGCCAATGCAGTACGGCAGAAAGGACGCACAGCACCAGACAACAGAAAAACCCAGACCACACTTACCAGACAATACTTACCCCACGGTCTGCAGAGGGGCGCCTGCCTGCCGCTCCGGCGGCACTCACCAAAGCCCAAAACTCTCTCACGAGGCACCACGCTCAAGGGCTCCTCCCCCACAGGGGTGATGAAGAGCTCACCAGGCACAACAGCAGTGAAGGGCTCCTCCAGGGCAGCGTGCTGAAGGGCTGCAAGGAGACCCACCAAGCGTGCGGAACAGCTCCTCTGGGGCCACCGTCATCAAAAGCTCCTCCAATGCCACACGCTCAAGGGCTCCTCCAGAGCGCTCTGACGCTCAAGGGGCTCCTCCAGGGCTTGCATGATGATGGGCTGCTCCGCTGACACGCACAGAAGAGCTCCCTGAGGGCCTCGCAGGAAAAGGCTCCTCCGCTGCAACACGGTGAAGGGCTCCTACAGGGTAGGGATGATCAAGGCCTCCTCCGGGACAGCACAGTGCAGCTCTCCTGCATGGGCGCCACGCAGGGCTCCAAGGACAGACGGGCAGCACCACCAAGCGCTCCGACGGGCAGGTGTAACAGGGAAGGGCTCCTCCAGCTTGGCGCCATGAAGGGCTGCTCCAAGGCGGGGATGATGCTGGGCTCCTCCAAAGACACAGCAATCAAGGGCCCCCTGGCCCAGCACGAGCAAGGAGGGCTCCTGCATGCCCACAGGGCAAAGGGCACCTCTGGGCCAGGCTGGGGAACAGCTCCTGCCGCACAGCACACGGAAGGAAGGGCTCCAACAGCAGCTCGACCATGCAATGAGGACCCCCTGCAGAGCCGCACAACCAGGTGCTCCTCGGGAGTCACGATGAAAACGGCATCCTCTGCCGTGGCAGGATGAAGAGCTCCTCTGGGTACAGCGTCCGGAAGGGCTGCAAGGAGACCCACCAAGCGTGGGGAACAGCTGCTCTCTGGGGCCAGGGTCACCAAGGGCTCCTCCAGTGCCACATGCTCAAGGGCTCCTCCACAGCCCTCCGACGCTGAAGGGCTCCTCTGCGGCTGGCATGATGGTGGGCTGCTCCGCTGCCACCCACAGCACAGCTCCTGAGGGCCTCCCGGGACACTGCTCCTCCGCTGCCACCTGTGACCGCCTCCTCTGGGTCACCACGGCAAAGGTCTCCACGGAAACACGCAACGCGTAACAAAGAGATCCACTGCGGTGGGACCGCGGTCAAGGGCTCCTCCAGCACCACGGGATGAAGGGTAGCATCAACACCCAACCAGCGTGGGGCACAGCCCCTCTGGGGCGGGCCTGATCAGGGCCTTCCTCTGCCAGCACACGCTGAACTGCTCCTCCGGGGAGCCACACATTGCAAAACAGACCATACAATACAGACAAATCCATACTGACAGTCCCATATATTATTATTAGACACCTTACCATACTATTACAGACCAGACAGAAAAGGCAATACATACTATAGGAGAGAGTAAACCCTACACCGACGATACATACAAGGCACGGCAATAAAACAGATACAAAAATATGGCAATAAACAAAGATACAAAAATACATGCCACACAATACATGACAAACCATACCATATTAACTACAGCACAACACAAAGAACAATACAATCCATACCAGACAATACAGGCAGGGCAGTGTCAAACACAATGCAGCACAAGATAGACAAGATGATGCAATACACGGGATTCCACATAGGCCATTCCCTAGATTACACAACACACCGTACAGTACACAACACACCTACCATCCATGAAACACACTACACACAACACAATACAAAATACGATCCACACTACAAGATGCAATATACAGATGCCAGCACACAAAAGGAAATACACTATAGATAAAACGCAATATACCAGAAAGCAGACAATTCCAGACAATGCAGAACAGAATACATCCCATAAATCAATCCAAACACACACAGTACGTACAATAACTAACAGGCCATAACCACCTATATTACGGGAACCATCCCACCATACAAAACACACTACAACACAATTCAAGTCACAAAGGTACACAGCACCAATAATACAAGACATCAGAACACAAGAAATACCATTCCACAGGGAAAAAGACAACCAACACAAGACCTGCAAGGCCGAGCCCCGATGACGAGCGGCTCCTCGGGCAACGTGCAGTGAGCCCAGGGATGCTCCGCGGCGGCGTGATCGAGGCCTCCAAGAAGAGCTGGGATGTGCCGTGCAGAGCTCCTCCGGGGCGGGGCGACGATGGCTCCTCCGCGGCGGCGCAGCCAAGGCGAAGGGCTCCTCCGCGGAGGCAGGCGTTACAAACCATACCATACAATACCGTACCCACGATACAAGACAGACAATACCCTACAGACCACACCATAACCTACAGACCTTACCCGACGGTGCAAACCACACCTGTCAGATAACACTACACACAACCCACAGACAAGGAATCACAAGACAAAATACAAGACAGACAATCCAGCCCCAAATCCATTACAATACACACACAGGTACTACAAAACACATTACAATGCCAAGGACATCACAAAATCTACAGTGCCAAAAAACACAGTATGTCCTCTACAAGAAGGAGCACGCCATACCATACAGAAAAATGCACAAAATAATGCTCAAAAATACCACAAAATACATTACAAAGAAAAATAAGTTTCTGTACAAAATACATAAAAAGCAACCCAAAATACAATAAATATTACATTACCAAAGAAAAATTGCCATACACAGTATGTTAGAAAATAAAATACATACAATGCAAGGGAAGATACAAATCCTCCAATACATTCAATGCTGTACAGTACATACCATAAAATACCACACAACCAATAAAACAGACGATACAGTGCAAACTACATGGGATACAATTAATGCCATTCCATACCTACAGTGTGCAATAGGATATAAACCAGAACACAATACATGGAGTATACGAAATGCAACACATACAACACATCAAATATATAACACAAAAATCTGTACAGAGAATACGTACAAACAATACAATACCCACAGTGATACAGAGGATACTTAACCTAGGATACATTCCAGACCATAAACACACACCATACCGTACGTACAAGAACATCGATACCAAACCCCAATCATACAGTACAACAGATACCATGAAGAGCCTACGACACTTACCAAAATACAAAATAGAATACACAGATGACATGAAATCCCATCCCATACCATACACAAGTCAAAATAATACCCAAAGGACTACATATTCTAACACAGAGAAACACGATGATCCATACGATGCAGATGATGCATACCATACCGTAATACATCACAACTCATACAATACCGTAAATACCAAAGCAGATGCTACAACACAATGCACCCTGCAGTACAGACCTCTAAATGCCGTATGATACAAGACGCAGAGTAAAACATACCCACTAACAATACAAGACAAAGTACCACACGGCCAATGCAGTACGGCAGAAAGGACGCACAGCACCAGACAACAGAAAAACCCAGACCACACTTACCAGACAATACTTACCCCACGGTCTGCAGAGGGGCGCCTGCCTGCCGCTCCGGCGGCACTCACCAAAGCCCAAAACTCTCTCACGAGGCACCACGCTCAAGGGCTCCTCCCCCACAGGGGTGATGAAGAGCTCACCAGGCACAACGGCAGTGAAGGGCTCCTCCAGGGCAGCGTGCTGAAGGGCTGCAAGGAGACCCACCAAGCGTGCGGAACAGCTCCTCTGGGGCCACCGTCATCAAAAGCTCCTCCAATGCCACACGCTCAAGGGCTCCTCCAGAGCGCTCTGACGCTCAAGGGGCTCCTCCAGGGCTTGCATGATGATGGGCTGCTCCGCTGACACGCACAGAAGAGCTCCCTGAGGGCCTTGCAGGAAAAGGCTCCTCCGCTGCAACACGGTGAAGGGCTCCTACAGGGTAGGGATGATCAAGGCCTCCTCCGGGACAGCACAGTGCAGCTCTCCTGCATGGGCGCCACGCAGGGCTCCAAGGACAGACGGGCAGCACCACCAAGCGCTCCGACGGGCAGGTGTAACAGGGAAGGGCTCCTCCAGCTTGGCGCCATGAAGGGCTGCTCCAAGGCGGGGATGATGCTGGGCTCCTCCAAAGACACAGCAATCAAGGGCCCCCTGGCCCAGCACGAGCAAGGAGGGCTCCTGCATGCCCACAGGGCAAAGGGCACCTCTGGGCCAGGCTGGGGAACAGCTCCTGCCGCACAGCACACGGAAGGAAGGGCTCCAACAGCAGCTCGACCATGCAATGAGGACCCCCTGCAGAGCCGCACAACCAGGTGCTCCTCGGGAGTCACGATGAAAACGGCATCCTCTGCCGTGGCAGGATGAAGAGCTCCTCTGGGTACAGCGTCCGGAAGGGCTGCAAGGAGACCCACCAAGCGTGGGGAACAGCTGCTCTCTGGGGCCAGGGTCACCAAGGGCTCCTCCAGTGCCACATGCTCAAGGGCTCCTCCACAGCCCTCCGACGCTGAAGGGCTCCTCTGCGGCTGGCATGATGGTGGGCTGCTCCGCTGCCACCCACAGCACAGCTCCTGAGGGCCTCCCGGGACACTGCTCCTCCGCTGCCACCTGTGACCGCCTCCTCTGGGTCACCACGGCAAAGGTCTCCACGGAAACACGCAACGCGTAACAAAGAGATCCACTGCGGTGGGACCGCGGTCAAGGGCTCCTTCAGCACCACGGGATGAAGGGTAGCATCAACACCCAACCAGCGTGGGGCACAGCCCCTCTGGGGCGGGCCTGATCAGGGCCTTCCTCTGCCAGCACACGCTGAACTGCTCCTCCGGGGAGCCACACATTGCAAAACAGACCATACAATACAGACAAATCCATACTGACAGTCCCATATATTATTATTAGACACCTTACCATACTATTACAGACCAGACAGAAAAGGCAATACATACTATAGGAGAGAGTAAACCCTACACCGACGATACATACAAGGCACGGCAATAAAACAGATACAAAAATATGGCAATAAACAAAGATACAAAAATACATGCCACACAATACATGACAAACCATACCATATTAACTACAGCACAACACAAAGAACAATACAATCCATACCAGACAATACAGGCAGGGCAGTGTCAAACACAATGCAGCACAAGATAGACAAGATGATGCAATACACGGGATTCCACATAGGCCATTCCCTAGATTACACAACACACCGTACAGTACACAACACACCTACCATCCATGAAACACACTACACACAACACAATACAAAATACGATCCACACTACAAGATGCAATATACAGATGCCAGCACACAAAAGGAAATACACTATAGATAAAACGCAATATACCAGAAAGCAGACAATTCCAGACAATGCAGAACAGAATACATCCCATAAATCAATCCAAACACACACAGTACGTACAATAACTAACAGGCCATAACCACCTATATTACGGGAACCATCCCACCATACAAAACACACTACAACACAATTCAAGTCACAAAGGTACACAGCACCAATAATACAAGACATCAGAACACAAGAAATACCATTCCACAGGGAAAAAGACAACCAACACAAGACCTGCAAGGCCGAGCCCCGATGACGAGCGGCTCCTCGGGCAACGTGCAGTGAGCCCAGGGATGCTCCGCGGCGGCGTGATCGAGGCCTCCAAGAAGAGCTGGGATGTGCCGTGCAGAGCTCCTCCGGGGCGGGGCGACGATGGCTCCTCCGCGGCGGCGCAGCCAAGGCGAAGGGCTCCTCCGCGGAGGCAGGCGTTACAAACCATACCATACAATACCGTACCCACGATACAAGACAGACAATACCCTACAGACCACACCATAACCTACAGACCTTACCCGACGGTGCAAACCACACCTGTCAGATAACACTACACACAACCCACAGACAAGGAATCACAAGACAAAATACAAGACAGACAATCCAGCCCCAAATCCATTACAATACACACACAGGTACTACAAAACACAAAACACATTACAATGCCAAGGACATCACAAAATCTACAGTGCCAAAAAACACAGTATGTCCTCTACAAGAAGGAGCACGCCATACCATACAGAAAAATGCACAAAATAATGCTCAAAAATACCACAAAATACATTACAAAGAAAAATAAGTTTCTGTACAAAATACATAAAAAGCAACCCAAAATACAATAAATATTACATTACCAAAGAAAAATTGCCATACACAGTATGTTAGAAAATAAAATACATACAATGCAAGGGAAGATACAAATCCTCCAATACATTCAATGCTGTACAGTACATACCATAAAATACCACACAACCAATAAAACAGACGATACAGTGCAAACTACATGGGATACAATTAATGCCATTCCATACCTACAGTGTGCAATAGGATATAAACCAGAACACAATACAGAGAGTATACGAAATGCAACACATACAACACATCAAATATATAACACAAAAATCTGTACAGAGAATACGTACAAACAATACAATACCCACAGTGATACAGAGGATACTGAACCTAGGATACATTCCAGACCATAAACACACACCATACCGTACGTACAAGAACATCGATACCAAACCCCAATCATACAGTACAACAGATACCATGAAGAGCCTACGACACTTACCAAAATACAAAATAGAATACACAGATGACATGAAATCCCATCCCATACCATACACAAGTCAAAATAATACCCAAAGGACTACATATTCTAACACAGAGAAACACGATGATCCATACGATGCAGATGATGCATACCATACCGTAATACATCACAACTCATACAATACCGTAAATACCAAAGCAGATGCTACAACACAATGCACCCTGCAGTACAGACCTCTAAATGCCGTATGATACAAGACGCAGAGTAAAACATACCCACTAACAATACAAGACAAAGTACCACACGGCCAATGCAGTACGGCAGAAAGGACGCACAGCACCAGACAACAGAAAAACCCAGACCACACTTACCAGACAATACTTACCCCACGGTCTGCAGAGGGGCGCCTGCCTGCCGCTCCGGCGGCACTCACCAAAGCCCAAAACTCTCTCACGAGGCACCACGCTCAAGGGCTCCTCCCCCACAGGGGTGATGAAGAGCTCACCAGGCACAACGGCAGTGAAGGGCTCCTCCAGGGCAGCGTGCTGAAGGGCTGCAAGGAGACCCACCAAGCGTGCGGAACAGCTCCTCTGGGGCCACCGTCATCAAAAGCTCCTCCAATGCCACACGCTCAAGGGCTCCTCCAGAGCGCTCTGACGCTCAAGGGGCTCCTCCAGGGCTTGCATGATGATGGGCTGCTCCGCTGACACGCACAGAAGAGCTCCCTGAGGGCCTTGCAGGAAAAGGCTCCTCCGCTGCAACACGGTGAAGGGCTCCTACAGGGTAGGGATGATCAAGGCCTCCTCCGGGACAGCACAGTGCAGCTCTCCTGCATGGGCGCCACGCAGGGCTCCAAGGACAGACGGGCAGCACCACCAAGCGCTCCGACGGGCAGGTGTAACAGGGAAGGGCTCCTCCAGCTTGGCGCCATGAAGGGCTGCTCCAAGGCGGGGATGATGCTGGGCTCCTCCAAAGACACAGCAATCAAGGGCCCCCTGGCCCAGCACGAGCAAGGAGGGCTCCTGCATGCCCACAGGGCAAAGGGCACCTCTGGGGCAGGCTGGGGAACAGCTCCTGCCGCTCAGCACACGGAAGGAAGGGCTCCAACAGCAGCTCGACCATGCAATGAGGACCCCCTGCAGAGCCGCACAACCAGGTGCTCCTCGGGAGTCACGATGAAAACGGCATCCTCTGCCGTGGCAGGATGAAGAGCTCCTCTGGGTACAGCGTCCGGAAGGGCTGCAAGGAGACCCACCAAGCGTGGGGAACAGCTGCTCTCTGGGGCCAGGGTCACCAAGGGCTCCTCCAGTGCCACATGCTCAAGGGCTCCTCCACAGCCCTCCGACGCTGAAGGGCTCCTCTGCGGCTGGCATGATGGTGGGCTGCTCCGCTGCCACCCACAGCACAGCTCCTGAGGGCCTCCCGGGACACTGCTCCTCCGCTGCCACCTGTGACCGCCTCCTCTGGGTCACCACGGCAAAGGTCTCCACGGAAACACGCAACGCGTAACAAAGAGATCCACTGCGGTGGGACCGCGGTCAAGGGCTCCTTCAGCACCACGGGATGAAGGGCAGCATCAACACCCAACCAGCGTGGGGCACAGCCCCTCTGGGGCGGGCCTGATCAGGGCCTTCCTCTGCCAGCACACGCTGAACTGCTCCTCCGGGGAGCCACACATTGCAAAACAGACCATACAATACAGACAAATCCATACTGACAGTCCCATATATTATTATTAGACACCTTACCATACTATTACAGACCAGACAGAAAAGGCAATACATACTATAGGAGAGAGTAAACCCTACACCGACGATACATACAAGGCACGGCAATAAAACAGATACAAAAATATGGCAATAAACAAAGATACAAAAATACATGCCACACAATACATGACAAACCATACCATATTAACTACAGCACAACACAAAGAACAATACAATCCATACCAGACAATACAGGCACGGCAGTGTCAAACACAATGCAGCACAAGATAGACAAGATGATGCAATACACGGGATTCCACATAGGCCATTCCCTAGATTACACAACACACCGTACAGTACACAACACACCTACCATCCATGAAACACACTACACACAACACAATACAAAATACGATCCACACTACAAGATGCAATATACAGATGCCAGCACACAAAAGGAAATACACTATAGATAAAACGCAATATACCAGAAAGCAGAAAATTCCAGACAATGCAGAACAGAATACATCCCATAAATCAATCCAAACACACACAGTACGTACAATAACTAACAGGCCATAACCACCTATATTACGGGAACCATCCCACCATACAAAACACACTACAACACAATTCAAGTCACAAAGGTACACAGCACCAATAATACAAGACATCAGAACACAAGAAATACCATTCCACAGGGAAAAAGACAACCAACACAAGACCTGCAAGGCCGAGCCCCGATGACGAGCGGCTCCTCGGGCAACGTGCAGTGAGCCCAGGGATGCTCCGCGGCGGCGTGATCGAGGCCTCCAAGAAGAGCTGGGATGTGCCGTGCAGAGCTCCTCCGGGGCGGGGCGACGATGGCTCCTCCGCGGCGGCGCAGCCAAGGCGAAGGGCTCCTCCGCGGAGGCAGGCGTTACAAACCATACCATACAATACCGTACCCACGATACAAGACAGACAATACCCTACAGACCACACCATAACCTACAGACCTTACCCGACGGTGCAAACCACACCTGTCAGATAACACTACACACAACCCACAGACAAGGAATCACAAGACAAAATACAAGACAGACAATCCAGCCCCATATCCATTACAATACACACACAGGTACTACAAAACACATTACAATGCCAAGGACATCACAAAATCTACAGTGCCAAAAAACACAGTATGTCCTCTACAAGAAGGAGCACGCCATACCATACAGAAAAATGCACAAAATAATGCTCAAAAATACCACAAAAAACATTACAAAGAAAAATAAGTTTCTGTACAAAATACATAAAAAGCAACCCAAAATACAATAAATATTACATTACCAAAGAAAAATTGCCATACACAGTATGTTAGAAAATAAAATACATACAATGCAAGGGAAGATACAAATCCTCCAATACATTCAATGCTGTACAGTACATACCATAAAATACCACACAACCAATAAAACAGACGATACAGTGCAAACTACATGGGATACAATTAATGCCATTCCATACCTACAGTGTGCAATAGGATATAAACCAGAACACAATACAGAGAGTATACGAAATGCAACACATACAACACATCAAATATATAACACAAAAATCTGTACAGAGAATACGTACAAACAATACAATACCCACAGTGATACAGAGGATACTTAACCTAGGATACATTCCAGACCATAAACACACACCATACCGTACGTACAAGAACATCGATACCAAACCCCAATCATACAGTACAACAGATACCATGAAGAGCCTACGACACTTACCAAAATACAAAATAGAATACACAGATGACATGAAATCCCATCCCATACCATACACAAGTCAAAATAATACCCAAAGGACTACATATTCTAACACAGAGAAACACGATGATCCATACGATGCAGATGATGCATACCATACCGTAATACATCACAACTCATACAATACCGTAAATACCAAAGCAGATGCTACAACACAATGCACCCTGCAGTACAGACCTCTAAATGCCGTATGATACAAGACGCAGAGTAAAACATACCCACTAACAATACAAGACAAAGTACCACACGGCCAATGCAGTACGGCAGAAAGGACGCACAGCACCAGACAACAGAAAAACCCAGACCACACTTACCAGACAATACTTACCCCACGGTCTGCAGAGGGGCGCCTGCCTGCCGCTCCGGCGGCACTCACCAAAGCCCAAAACTCTCTCACGAGGCACCACGCTCAAGGGCTCCTCCCCCACAGGGGTGATGAAGAGCTCACCAGGCACAACGGCAGTGAAGGGCTCCTCCAGGGCAGCGTGCTGAAGGGCTGCAAGGAGACCCACCAAGCGTGCGGAACAGCTCCTCTGGGGCCACCGTCATCAAAAGCTCCTCCAATGCCACACGCTCAAGGGCTCCTCCAGAGCGCTCTGACGCTCAAGGGGCTCCTCCAGGGCTTGCATGATGATGGGCTGCTCCGCTGACACGCACAGAAGAGCTCCCTGAGGGCCTTGCAGGAAAAGGCTCCTCCGCTGCAACACGGTGAAGGGCTCCTACAGGGTAGGGATGATCAAGGCCTCCTCCGGGACAGCACAGTGCAGCTCTCCTGCATGGGCGCCACGCAGGGCTCCAAGGACAGACGGGCAGCACCACCAAGCGCTCCGACGGGCAGGTGTAACAGGGAAGGGCTCCTCCAGCTTGGCGCCATGAAGGGCTGCTCCAAGGCGGGGATGATGCTGGGCTCCTCCAAAGACACAGCAATCAAGGGCCCCCTGGCCCAGCACGAGCAAGGAGGGCTCCTGCATGCCCACAGGGCAAAGGGCACCTCTGGGCCAGGCTGGGGAACAGCTCCTGCCGCACAGCACACGGAAGGAAGGGCTCCAACAGCAGCTCGACCATGCAATGAGGACCCCCTGCAGAGCCGCACAACCAGGTGCTCCTCGGGAGTCACGATGAAAACGGCATCCTCTGCCGTGGCAGGATGAAGAGCTCCTCTGGGTACAGCGTCCGGAAGGGCTGCAAGGAGACCCACCAAGCGTGGGGAACAGCTGCTCTCTGGGGCCAGGGTCACCAAGGGCTCCTCCAGTGCCACATGCTCAAGGGCTCCTCCACAGCCCTCCGACGCTGAAGGGCTCCTCTGCGGCTGGCATGATGGTGGGCTGCTCCGCTGCCACCCACAGCACAGCTCCTGAGGGCCTCCCGGGACACTGCTCCTCCGCTGCCACCTGTGACCGCCTCCTCTGGGTCACCACGGCAAAGGTCTCCACGGAAACACGCAACGCGTAACAAAGAGATCCACTGCGGTGGGACCGCGGTCAAGGGCTCCTTCAGCACCACGGGATGAAGGGTAGCATCAACACCCAACCAGCGTGGGGCACAGCCCCTCTGGGGCGGGCCTGATCAGGGCCTTCCTCTGCCAGCACACGCTGAACTGCTCCTCCGGGGAGCCACACATTGCAAAACAGACCATACAATACAGACAAATCCATACTGACAGTCCCATATATTATTATTAGACACCTTATCATACTATTACAGACCAGACAGAAAAGGCAATACATACTATAGGAGAGAGTAAACCCTACACCGACGATACATACAAGGCACGGCAATAAAACAGATACAAAAATATGGCAATAAACAAAGATACAAAAATACATGCCACACAATACATGACAAACCATACCATATTAACTACAGCACAACACAAAGAACAATACAATCCATACCAGACAATACAGGCATGGCAGTGTCAAACACAATGCAGCACAAGATAGACAAGATGATGCAATACACGGGATTCCACATAGGCCATTCCCTAGATTACACAACACACCGTACAGTACACAACACACCTACCATCCATGAAACACACTACACACAACACAATACAAAATACGATCCACACTACAAGATGCAATATACAGATGCCAGCACACAAAAGGAAATACACTATAGATAAAACGCAATATACCAGAAAGCAGACAATTCCAGACAATGCAGAACAGAATACATCCCATAAATCAATCCAAACACACACAGTACGTACAATAACTAACAGGCCATAACCACCTATATTACGGGAACCATCCCACCATACAAAACACACTACAACACAATTCAAGTCACAAAGGTACACAGCACCAATAATACAAGACATCAGAACACAAGAAATACCATTCCACAGGGAAAAAGACAACCAACACAAGACCTGCAAGGCCGAGCCCCGATGACGAGCGGCTCCTCGGGCAACGTGCAGTGAGCCCAGGGATGCTCCGCGGCGGCGTGATCGAGGCCTCCAAGAAGAGCTGGGATGTGCCGTGCAGAGCTCCTCCGGGGCGGGGCGACGATGGCTCCTCCGCGGCGGCGCAGCCAAGGCGAAGGGCTCCTCCGCGGAGGCAGGCGTTACAAACCATACCATACAATACCGTACCCACGATACAAGACAGACAATACCCTACAGACCACACCATAACCTACAGACCTTACCCGACGGTGCAAACCACACCTGTCAGATAACACTACACACAACCCACAGACAAGGAATCACAAGACAAAATACAAGACAGACAATCCAGCCCCAAATCCATTACAATACACACACAGGTACTACAAAACACAAAACACATTACAATGCCAAGTACATCACAAAATCTACAGTGCCAAAAAACACAGTATGTCCTCTACAAGAAGGAGCACGCCATACCATACAGAAAAATGCACAAAATAATGCTCAAAAATACCACAAAATACATTACAAAGAAAAATAAGTTTCTGTACAAAATACATAAAAAGCAACCCAAAATACAATAAATATTACATTACCAAAGAAAAATTGCCATACACAGTATGTTAGAAAATAAAATACATACAATGCAAGGGAAGATACAAATCCTCCAATACATTCAATGCTGTACAGTACATACCATAAAATACCACACAACCAATAAAACAGACGATACAGTGCAAACTACATGGGATACAATTAATGCCATTCCATACCTACAGTGTGCAATAGGATATAAACCAGAACACAATACATGGAGTATACGAAATGCAACACATACAACACATCAAATATATAACACAAAAATCTGTACAGAGAATACGTACAAACAATACAATACCCACAGTGATACAGAGGATACTTAACCTAGGATACATTCCAGACCATAAACACACACCATACCGTACGTACAAGAACATCGATACCAAACCCCAATCATACAGTACAACAGATACCATGAAGAGCCTACGACACTTACCAAAATACAAAATAGAATACACAGATGACATGAAATCCCATCCCATACCATACACAAGTCAAAATAATACCCAAAGGACTACATATTCTAACACACAGAAACACGATGATCCATACGATGCAGATGATGCATACCATACCGTAATACATCACAACTCATACAATACCGTAAATACCAAAGCAGACGCTACAACACAATGCACCCTGCAGTACAGACCTCTAAATGCCGTATGATACAAGACGCAGAGTAAAACATACCCACTAACAATACAAGACAAAGTACCACACGGCCAATGCAGTACGGCAGAAAGGACGCACAGCACCAGACAACAGAAAAACCCAGACCACACTTACCAGACAATACTTACCCCATGGTCTGCAGAGGGGCGCCTGCCTGCCGCTCCGGCGGCACTCACCGAAGACCAAAACTCTCTCACGAGGCACCACGCTCAAGGGCTCCTCCCCCACAGGGGTGATGAAGAGCTCACCAGGCACAACGACAGTGAAGGGCTCCTCCAGGGCAGCGTGCTGAAGGGCTGCAAGGAGACCCACCAAGCGTGTGGAACAGCTCCTCTGGGGCCACCGTCATCAAAAGCTCCTCCAATGCCACACGCTCAAGGGCTCCTCCAGGGCTTGGATGATAATGGGCTGCTCCTCTTACATCCCTTGAAAGGATTTTTCTTAGTTGTTGTTTCACATCCATGTTCTGGTCTAGATTGTGCTGAGACTATTTCCCACTAATAAAGAAAAGAAAATGCTTTTTTTGTTAAGCAGCAAGCAATCTTTGCCCCAAAATTGCATAAATTATGATTTACTCCTTGAACTCATTTCCTTTGTTACTTTCCTCACACACCCGAACTTTGTTACTGATTTTATTAACAGCTGAAATTAAATTGTGTTTGCTTTTAATATAAGTATAGAATTAAGAGACATTTTAGTAAAAATCATTTTACATTTATTGTATTTTGAATCTAGCAACCGACTGCTACTCTAAAATTCCCTGTACAGCCCTGTACCAAGGCCAAAGGGATTGGTCATAATTGTCCAATGGGAACGGTTAGAACGTAGGTAACAAAACACGAGGTGATTTGTAAACTGATTTATAATACATACATAGGACTAGAAGAATGCAAGTAGCTGTCAAGGTCCAGGATTAATGGGAACTGAGGGCAGTAACCGTAACAGCTGGCAGGTACCTGCCAAGAAAACTGTCCTTAAGCAAAAGGTAATTCCGGCAGGGGGAGATCGCATCCACCGACCCATGGACCACCTACTCACATTACACCCCAGAGCCATTTCTAGACATTTCTAACCTTTACTGCGCAGAATCGGAAATAGGAGGAGAATATGTTAATGATTTCTTGGAAGATGTGTGTTTATGTATGAAGACATAATGAATATGTATGAGTAAGTTCTATATAAGCTGTATGATTCTGGTGCCTGGCACGTGTTGTTGGTGAGAGCACTCCCCTACACGTCCGGCCGTCAGTAAAGAAGTGTCTGCTTATCTGCATCACATTGGTGTCAATAAGTTATTTTTATCCCGTATTTCAGGGACAGTTTCTGGCACCCCAGATGGGACCTCGCTGAGAGAGACCGGAGGATTCGGGGACCTCATCGGTTACAGCCGGCACCAAGGGTTTCTCGGGGACACCCATCGATCCCCGATCCATAAGGCTCTTTGCGACGTCCCCTGGATTTGGTAAGACACTTCTCTTTGGTATTGGGAAGTGGGTTAAAGTCCCACTAGTGTAAGTCTGCCTGTCAGACTTGGCAAAAGCTGCGCAGGGTTGGACTAAGTGTAATAGTGTAAGTCTGCCTGTCAGACGCAGCGAAAGCTGTTCAGGGTTGGACCAAAGCATCCTAGCGTGAAGTGTAAGCCTAGGCTTCTGCCCGTAAGACATAAGCGAAAGCTATTGCAGGGTTGGACAACAGCGTAGACAAGGGAACCTATATGCTATAGAGTTCTCAAAGGTAGTGCCTCTAATGAAAAGTTAGAAGTTTTTATGCACTTTATTGTGGTATTGTTTATTTCCTCGATTGAGTATTGTGTGTAATTAAGAACTGTGTTATATTGTGTGACATACCTTTATTTATGGTAATGATTGTGGAAAGGTGTGAGTGTGTTTGTAAGCGTGAGACGTGCAATTGAGCACAAAGCGAGTGTGGAGTTCGGATCCGTGGTTCTATTATCCTGCGAGGGGTGCAGTCGGAGAAGAACGAAGCGGAAAGCCTAAATGATTGTATATTGTGTTAAAAAGTAACTGAACCGTGGCATCTAAGCTGATTCATTTGTTTAAAAGTATGGGTAATCTTGCTGCAAATGACAAAGTTCCGAAAACTTCTCCGTTAGAATTTCTGTTAGCACACTGGGGAGATTTGCATGATGATTTGCGAAAGAGTCAGATGACTGAATATTGTAATCACTGGTGGCCTCTGTATACTCTGGATGATCAGGGAAAATGGCTCATGAATGGGACACTGTATTATAATACCATTTTGCAGTTAATGCTGTTTTGTAGAAGAGAAGGGAATTGAAGGGCCATATGTTGATTTATTTTTCTATTTAAGACAAAGGAAGGATTAGCAGAAGGAATGCAAGTTGATTAGTAGGGATAATTTACTAATGGCTATAACTTCTGACGATAAAAAGGTGAAAAAGTGTTGTTTAACATGTGCACTTGGAAAAGATTGTTTAAAGGAAAGAATTGCTTCTACTGAAAAGGATGAAGGGCCGGAATTAGATATATGCCCTCCACAGAGAGAACTATATATCCTATAGAGGATGTGGATGAAGGGTCGTCTGAGGTTGTAATTCATACCCCTGTTTCTCGAAGAACTCAGCAGCAGGTACAAACAATAGCTCCCCTGTGGCAGGGAGTTGGCAATGATGGGCCGGTGTGTGTGAAAGTGCCTTTTTCAGTGACGGATTTGATGGCTTAGAAGCAGGCAGCAGGAGTGTATAGAGAGGATCCTGAGAGAACAGGCAGAGTAGTAGATACTATAATCAGAACACAGAATCCGGACTGGAGTGATTTACAGGTGATTTTAGCTAATTTGTTAGATGATACAAAAAAACCCCAGATGGTATTAAAGGCTGGCAAAGCACAGGCAGAAGTGACTGTACTGAGTGGGACAACAGGTGGAATATTAGAGCAGCATTTTCCGTCTGGGGATCCACAGTGGGCATCCAAATAATGTGGAGCACAGAGAAAGACTGAGTCAGTATCAGAAATGGATTTTATATGGAGTTAAACATGCCATGCCTAAGTTTCTGAACTGGCGTAAATTGTATGAGGTGAGACAAGATAAGAATGAATCTCCCTCAGCGTTTCTGGAAAGACTAAAAGAAGCTTCCAAAAAAAAAAAAAACCCAAAACAAAAAACAAAACGAAAAAAAAAAAATTATTTGAAAGTGGAAACTGAGGCAGCTCAGATATAATTGGCTTTGATTTTTATAGGACAATTGGTACCAGATATAAGAAAGAAACTGATTGATAAATTTTTGAAGTATACAATCTTGGAGGAGTGTGAATCTGAGTATAAAACTCTCATTCTACCAGTCAGAAAACCATCGGGTGAATATAGGTTAGTGCAAGACTTAAGAGCAGTGAATCAAATAGTTAAGGGTATATATCCTGTAGCAGCAAATCCCTACACGCTGTTAACAGCTTTAAAGGAGACTTATCAGTGGTTTACAGTGCTTGATTTAAAAGATGCTTTCTTTTGTATTCCTTTGGAAAGGGAAAACAGAAAATAGTTTGCTTTTGAGTAGGAAAATCCACAAACAGAACGAAAGATGCAGCTGACATGGACAAGCCTCCCCCAAGGATTTAAAAATAGCCCGATAATTTTTGGAAATCAGCTGGCAAAGGAGCTTGAAACACGGAAACAGGACAGACCAAAACCTGGGCATTTGCTTTTACAATATGTGGATGACACACTGATTGCTACAGAAGAAAGATTTACCTACATACAGGTAACAATAGATCTTTTTAATTTTCTGGCACTGAATGTCAGACTGTGATATATTTGGACTTTGAGATTTCAGAAGGGCAGCGGCAATTAGGAACAGAATGCTGAGAAGCCATGTGAGCTGGAAAATATTCATGAACTCAGAGCATTCTTAGGAATGACAGGGTGGTGCCGCCTCTGGATCATGAATTATGGTCTAACAGCTAAACTGCTATATGAGGCCCAAAGAACTCTCCTTTGACATGGGGCCCACAGCAACAACGGGCTGTCACAGAATTGAAACGCTTTAATGTCTGCACCTGCCTTAGGACTTCTGGACATAACCAAAGACTTTCAGCTGTTAGTCACGAAAGACAACGCCTGGCACTGGGTGTGCTGACTCAGAAGATGGGAAGCTGGAAACGACCTGTCGGATACTTCTCTAAACAACTGGACACGGTGAGTAAAGGGTGGCCAAACTGCCTTCGAGCTGTGGCTGCAACAGTGATGCTCATACAGGATACTCAGAAATTGACTTTGGGAAGCACAATAACAGTCTGTCCCACACATGGTGATAACTGGTTTAGAACAGAAGGGGGGACATTGGCTATCTCTGAGCTGAATGATGAAGTACCAGGTAGTACTGACTGAACAAGATGACATAATTCTGAAAGCAACTAACCTGGTAAATCCTGCAGTGTTTTTAAGTTCCACACAGGAAGAAGAGCAATTGGAGCAAGACTGCTTGGCTACTATCGAATGTTTATTCCAGTCGAGAAGATTTGAAGGATGTACCATTGGAGTAACCAGACTGGGAATTGTATACAGATGGCAGCAGCTTTATGGAACGAGGAGTTTGATATGTTGGATATGCAGTAATAACAGACACCTCAGTTATAGAAACAAAGGCACTGACGAGTACCACATCAACTCAGAAAGCAGAACTTATTGCTTTGATTTGAGCCTTAGAACTAAGTGAAAATAAAAAAAAAGTAAATATTTGGACAGACTCAAAGTATGCTTTTAGGGTAGTATATGTCCATGAAGCTTTGTGGAAAGAAAGAGGATTATTGTCCTCTCAGGGATCAAATATTAAGCATCAAAATTAAATTTTACAATTATTACAAGTTCAAAAACCAAATCAGGTAGCAATCATGCACTGTAAAGCACATCAAATTAGGGACACAAAAGAAATTGCTAGAAGTAATTTGGCCAACCAGACAGCAAGAAAACGAGTATTCCAAATGGCATTAATTCCCTCCAAAACAGTAACCCCTCACAGACGAGTAGTAGTTCCACCTAAAAGAAATAATGCAGACCAAACATCAAGAATGTCATTAGGGAGCAGAAGCTTTAGTAACTTCTTTACAAAACCAAGTTATATCTGTCAAGATGATAGACATGGCTAAATTAATAACTGCAAAATGTGATGTATGTTTGAAAAATAATCCAGTAATCAAGAAAAGAGTTCAAATGGGTAGATTAAAATCTGTTACAGAGCCTGGAGATTGTTGGCAAGTAGATTTTTCAGAGTTACCTAGACAAAATGGGTACCGATACATCCTGGTGGGGGTTGATACTTTTACAGGATGGCCAGAAGCTTTTCCCTGTCGCACCACACAAGCCAATGAAGTAGTAAAGTGGTTACTATGAGAAATAATTCCAAGATTTGAAGTTCCTATTGGAATTTCGTCTGACAGAGGTCCACACTTTGTTGCTGAAGAAATAGTCCAAAATGTTAACAAAATTCTGGGTATCACTTGGGATTTGCATACTCCATGGAGGCCACAATCCAGTGGAAAAGCAGAAAGAATAAACCAGACTTTAAAAAGGCAAATAAGTAAGATCTGTTAAGAGACCAATTTAAAATGGCCTCAAGCCCTTCCATTGGCATTATTACAAATCAGAGTACAACCAAAGAGTGGAACCTCAGTCAGTCCTTATGAATTACTGTATGGAGAACCTTATGAGTCCCCAGAACCAAATCCAAACATACATGTAAAAGGAAAACAGGATGTATATAACTATTTGCTTTCTTTAGGAAAAAACTTTGACTGCAATTCGGAGTGCAGTGGTGTGGAATAAACCATTATCCCTAGAAACTTGAGCGCATGATTTTCAACCAGGAGATTATGTCTATGTGAAAAAGTGGACTTCCGAACCTTTGCAAGAATGTTGAAAAGGACCTTTGCAAATATGTTAACCACCTTCACGGCTATCAAGATTGCAGAATCAGATGCTTGGATACACTATACCCGAGTGAAGAAAGCACCTACTCCATGGAAAATTATAAGCTGTGACCCAAAGACTTTAAAACATGTTTAGTATTTCATATCAGTTTGTGATTGTTCTCCTTATATTGGCTTGGACGGTGACGCTGGTGGAATCATGGGTTGATCTGGTGGCAAGGAACAGAAGGCAATCAGATACAGAACAATTAATTAACATTCCTAAAGGAATGCTTGAAGAAAATTTGATGTTAGTATTGATTAAGGGATTTGCCAACTTGCAGAACATTACACAAATTACTGCCTGTTTACCAATACCAAAAGCAGTAGGTGAATCTATTCCTTGGGGAATCTTAACTATAAATTTAACCAATTTGGAACATGAAAATAAGTCTACTTATTGCAAACAAAAGCCAGTGATTCAATGGTATAAACAAGTGAAGGTTATTAGGAAACAATAGAAATCACCGGGAAAAATCAGACTGTGAGAAACTACTAAATTATGACTTTGTAACAGGGTCTCAGCCTAGTGCTTTGGATCGAGTTCCCCTCACAGGAGGCCCAAACCCTAATCTACAATGGTGTTCATACGATGAACAAATTAAAACAATGTGAGCAGGAACATCATGGAATGGCAGTGTAACAAAACTGGGCAAAGTACCCAAACCCAGGCACAGTGGGACTCTGTATGGTCTATGTCCATATTCTCACGATTTCAGTACATGGCCAGAACCCCTTGGTGTTTGACTTGGGACAGTGCCTGGGTTAACAGAGTGTTTGCAATCCTTCCCTCAATAGTAGATAAAGGCACTACCCGACCAGAAAAAAAACATGTAGTACCATGGTGGAAATGTGAAAAGGTGTATGATTGCAACAATGCCGATTTAATAATCAAAGAATTCCTCATTTGGCAGCTGCTTTAAAGTTTGATTGTTATTGTTGAGGTTTTTATAACCTCACCATGACTAGCATCTTTACACCCAGAAGAGGATACTTTTTAGTTTTAAAAAATCTAACATTCAGAGTCCAGGACATTTAGTTTGGGCATTAAGTGATGGCACCTGGACAACCCACTTACCAGTAGATGGTAAGGTTAAAAAAAAAAAAAAAAAATTGCTTAAGGCCTGCCAACATTGTGTCCAATTTGGAAGAAATCACCATTCAAGGGATCCCTGGAAAATTTAAAATTACAACGAATTAAAAGGTCTGAAACAGATGATGACACCTGGAATGAACCATCAACAGGAGTAAAAATTGGCTGGGCTTTAGAGTCTCTTTTGAACCCAATAGCATCATATAGGAATAGAGAATGGCTTTATCACTTAACAGGACAAGTAAAAAATTGGCCAATATTACAAGAAAAATATTTAAATAATTAAACATCCAGTCACAGATAACTTCCTGAACAACACTTCAAAACTGGATGGCATTAGATATCCTTCTGTTAAAGGAGCATGGAGTGTGTGGATATCATTAGGACAGACTGGATCATTGCTGCATTCATATTCCAAATGTTACACAGGATAGAACATGATTTAGATCTGTTAGGCAAAATAGAAAAAGAAACAGAAACAATTCGAGAAGGTATGTCAGAAGATTGGCTAGGAAAAATTTTTAGTGAATTAGGATAAAACTTAAACTCTGGGCTTAAATCCCTAATCAAAACTCTATTTTTGCTACTTATTGTCCTTTTGATAATTATGTTGGTGTATGCCTGTCTTAAAAGACAGTTTACTAATCAGCTTGCAATACATCATAGAATTGTGAGAGAAGTACCCACTCTGCCACCAGATTACAGCCCACCACCACCATCATCTGGCAAGACAAACTTTGGCTTCAAAGATGAAAATGAATAAAAGTGTGAAAGAATTGAAATGATTTATAACACTTTCAAAGGGGGGAAATGTTACTGATTTTATTAACAACTGAAATTAAATTGTGTTTGGTTTTAATATAAGTATAGAATTAAGAGACATTTTAGTAAAAATCATTTTACATTTATTGTATTTTGAATCTAGCAACCGACTGCTACTCTAAAATTCCCTGTACAGCCCTGTACCAAGGCCGAAGGGATTGGTCATAATTGTCCAATGGGAACGGTTAGAACATAGGTAACAAAACACGAGGTGATTTGTAAACTGATTTATAATACATACATAGGACTAGAAGAATGCAAGTAGCTGTCAAGGTCCAGGATTAATGGGAACTGAGGGAAGTGACCGTAACAGCTGGCAGGTACCTGCCAAGAAAACTGTCCTTAAGCAGAAGGTAATTCCGGCAGGGGGAGATCGCGTCCACCGACCCATGGACCACCTACTCACATTACACCCCAGAGCCATTTCTAGACATTTCTAACCTTTACTGCACAGAATCGGAAATAGGAGGAGAATATGTTAATGATTTCTTGGAAGTTGTGTGTTTATGTATGAAGACTTAATGAATATGTATGAGTGAGTTCTACATAAGGTGTGTGATTCTGGTGCCTGGCATGTGTTGTCGGTGAGAGCACTCCCCTACACGTCTGGCCTTCAATAAAGAAGTGTCTGCTTATCTGCATCACATTGGTGTCGATAAGATATTTTTATCCCAGGTTTTGGGGACACTACCATTATAAAGGAGAGAAGCCATGGAAAGAAAGTTCTAACACACTGGCTTCCCATTTCTTCAGCTACCAATTCAATTCAGTTCCTATATTAAGAAATACCAATACTCAGTCAACAGTGGACTCCACACTCCACCAGGCTCTTGTGATGATGCACTCGAGGATAAACTTGGTGAAGAGACCTACAAGGAAGCTCCCCAAACAGCCCAGGTGGGGAATCACTCACCTCAGAGCACCAGGCCGTGAAGGAACCACAAACAGCCAGACAGCAAAGGACTCTAGAACAGCTGGCGCTGAACTGCTCCTCCAGGGCCACGGGGTGATGCGCTCCCCACATGCTTCAAAACTGTCTTGGGTTGTCCTAGAAAACAGCAGTGAAATAGTTATTTGCATTCTCATCCGGAAATTTCCAGACAACACCTGCACAGCATTCCTGTCACTCTTCCAGAGACAGTAATTCCCAGCAAGCTGAATGAAAGCTCTGGAATCCATCCCAAGTCATCGCCTCCCAGGGCTCCCTGAGAAATTCCCCGTTTCTCACTGCTTCCGCTGGGCTAAAGAACCACACGGCACATTCCCACAACGGAAATGCAGCCTGTGTTTAGCCGGACTACACCCGATGGATACACAAATGCCCCACCTGCCCCCAGACCCTGCTGTCGCACAGGGCTCAGTCAACTCTGGGGCCACCCTCTCCTAACGCTTCTCAGAGAGCTGCCATCCCTCACAGGTGGCACCTGCACAGGGGCACAACCCGCTGCTTGGCCTTTGAACAAACCTGCAGCTCGCAAGTTGCCCTTTGCGGCCCAGATAAAAGGTGGCCCCCAAAACATTCCCCTCAGTCCCTTCACATGACCCCCCCGCACAGCTCCTATTTCACCCAGGAGACACTTCTCTGCTCCTCTGGTCACTCTCCCCTCACCTTTACTCTTTGCCCACTACACAACAGATACACAAGCAGCACAAATTCCACACCTGCGTCAGCTTGGGAGACTCGTCTGAGCTCCTGGGATGAAGCACAAGGCATTCACAGCAGAGACTCTGCACACGGACAAAAGGCTTTCGACTGTTTCTCATTCTCCAGCTGTAGGCTGAATAGAACATGACAGCATATTTACTGCCTGTGCTCGGAAAAGTTTTGCTGGGGTTTTTGTATCTGTGAGCAGGGCATTAACAAGAGAGCACCTGGTTTACACCTTGCTTAGCTGAAGCTCTTTTCATGTTTACATCTGATGGAGATAGCACATACTCTACACACAGAACAAGTCCTGCATTGCCCCAGTGAGGCAATTTTTGTCTGGCTGGATATAAAATACACACAGCTAGGGCACCCTCTGGATAGATTTACTCATGCAGAATCTACACAGAAAACATGCAGCAAGTATCTACAGACTATATAGGGACAGACACACAGAGATACATCTAAAGATGTCTGTCAAGTATCCACACACACCCTGACACAGTCTATACAGGCACTAACTACTCTGTCTCTGGCAAGAGAAGCCTCAGCTGATCTCACCTCTGATACAGAGAAATGATTACTTGTTTTATTTACTTATTTACTTATAGAAAACTTCTTAGCAACTTATTTACTTATAGCAAGTTATAGTATTTTTAAAATATTGCTAAGAATCCTGCTTGCCCAGACTGTTCTGTGGAATTTTACCAAGGACTACTGTGTTCATCAAAACAAAGCAGTTCTCTGTGAAAATCTACCAAGGACTACAATGTCCAGCAAAATATTATACTTTTGGCCTTGAGGAAGAGGTGGCTCTAACTAGTTGGAATTTTGCTAATGAGTAAAGATAGCCATATATGGATGGTAGAAGTTCTATTGGTTCTCTTAGATAAGATAGAAAGTAAACCATCTGAGAAACACTCTTATTCAAGAAATTGGCCAAGAGAATCTGTGCATGCTCCAGGGAAAAAACAAAGTGAGAAAGACTACGAGCCTTCCTCCCAAAGCCCCCCGAAGATGCCCACCAGGAGGCAATGCGCAGG
>NW_027437885.1:0-84771 GCF_965140245.1 Athene noctua
GAGCCGTGGTGTGCGTTTTCGCCGGAAAACGCGTTTTCGGCCGAAAACGTGTACGTTTGCACTTCCCGGCCACAGGGAAGCTGCTAGCCGGGAATTCTCTGCCTGGTTCTACCCGCTGCCCGGAACGCTACGCAGGGCAAAAGCGATTCTCGTCCTCCGTGCTTGCTTTTTCTCAGAAAGAGCCGTGGTGTGCGTTTTCGCCGGAAAACGCGTTTTCGGCCGAAAACGTGTACGTTTGCACTTCCCCGCCACAGGGAAGCTGCTAGACGGGAATTCTCTGCCTGGTTCTACCCGCTGCCAGGAACGCTACGCAGGGCAAAAGCGATTCTCGTCCTCCGTGCTTGCTTTTTCTCAGAAAGAGCCGTGGTGTGCGTTTTCGCCGGAAAACGCGTTTTCGGCCGAAAACGTGTACGTTTGCACTTCCCGGCCACAGGGAAGCTGCTAGCCGGGAATTCTCTGCCTGGTTCTACCCGCTGCCCGGAACGCTACGCAGGGCAAAAGCGATTCTCGTCCTCCGTGCTTGCTTTTTCTCAGAAAGAGCCGTGGTGTGCGTTTTCGCCGGAAAACGCGTTTTCGGCCGAAAACCTGTACGTTTGCACTTCCCGGCACAGGGAAGCTGCTAGCCGGGAATTCTCTGCCTGGTTCTACCCGCTGCCCGGAACGCTACGCAGGGCAAAAGCGATTCTCGTCCTCCGTGCTTGCTTTTTCTCAGAAAGAGCCGTGGTGTGCGTTTTCGCCGGAAAACGCGTTTTCGGCCGAAAACGTGTACGTTTGCACTTCCCGGCCACAGGGAAGCTGCTAGACGGGAATTCTCTGCCTGGTTCTACCCGCTGCCCGGAACGCTACGCAGGGCAAAAGCGATTCTCGTCCTCCGTGCTTGCTTTTTCTCAGAAAGAGCCGTGGTGTGCGTTTTCGCCGGAAAACGCGTTTTCGGCCGAAAACGTGTACGTTTGCACTTCCCCGCCACAGGGAAGCTGCTAGCCGGGAATTCTCTGCCTGGTTCTACCCGCTGCCCGGAACACTACGCAGGGCAAAAGCGATTCTCGTCCTCCGTGCTTGCTTTTTCTCAGAAAGAGCCGTGGTGTGCGTTTTCGCCAGAAAACGCGTTTTCGGCCGAAAACGTGTACGTTTGCACTTCCCCGCCACAGGGAAGCTGCTAGCCGGGAATTCTCTGCCTGGTTCTACCCGCTGCCCGGAACGCTACGCAGGGCAAAAGCGATTCTCGTCCTCCGTGCTTGCTTTTTCTCAGAAAGAGCCGTGGTGTGCGTTTTCGCCGGAAAACGCGTTTTCGGCCGAAAACGTGTACGTTTGCACTTCCCGGCCACAGGGAAGCTGCTAGCCGGGAATTCTCTGCCTGGTTCTACCCGCTGCCCGGAACGCTACGCAGGGCAAAAGCGATTCTCGTCCTCCGTGCTTGCTTTTTCTCAGAAAGAGCCGTGGTGTGAGTTTTCGCGGGAAAACGCGTTTTCGGCCGAAAACCTGTACGTTTGCACTTCCCGGCCACAGGGAAGCTGCTAGCCGGGAATTCTCTGCCTGGTTCTACCCGCTGCCCGGAACGCTACGCAGGGCAAAAGCGATTCTCGTCCTCCGTGCTTGCTTTTTCTCAGAAAGAGCCGTGGTGTGCGTTTTCGCCGGAAAACGCGTTTTCGGCCGAAAACGTGTACGTTTGCACTTCCCGGCCACAGGAAGCTGCTAGCCGGGAATTCTCTGCCTGGTTCTCCCCGCTGCCCGGAACACTACGCAGGGCAAAAGCGATTCTCGTCCTCCGTGCTTGCTTTTTCTCAGAAAGAGCCGTGGTGTGCGTTTTCGCCGGTAAACGCGTTTTTGGCCGAAAACGTGTACGTTTGCACTTCCCCGCCACAGGGAAGCTGCTAGACGGGAATTCTCTGCCTGGTTCTACCCGCTGCCCGGAACGCTACGCAGGGCAAAAGCGATTCTCGTCCTCCGTGCTTGCTTTTTCTCAGAAAGAGCCGTGGTGTGCGTTTTCGCCGGAAAACGCGTTTTCGGCCGAAAACGTGTACGTTTGCACTTCCCGGCCACAGGGAAGCTGCTAGCCGGGAATTCTCTGCCTGGTTCTACCCGCTGCCCGGAACGCTACGCAGGGCAAAAGCGATTCTCGTCCTCCGTGCTTGCTTTTTCTCAGAAAGAGCCGTGGTGTGCGTTTTCGCCGGAAAACGCGTTTTCGGCCGAAAACGTGTACGTTTGCACTTCCCGGCCACAGGGAAGCTGCTAGCCGGGAATTCTCTGCCTGGTTCTACCCGCTGCCCGGAACGCTACGCAGGGCAAAAGCGATTCTCGTCCTCCGTGCTTGCTTTTTCTCAGAAAGAGCCGTGGTGTGCGTTTTCGCCGGAAAACGCGTTTTCGGCCGAAAACGTGTACGTTTGCACTTCCCCGCCACAGGGAAGCTGCTAGACGGGAATTCTCTGCCTGGTTCTACCCGCTGCCAGGAACGCTACGCAGGGCAAAAGCGATTCTCGTCCTCCGTGCTTGCTTTTTCTCAGAAAGAGCCGTGGTGTGCGTTTTCGCCGGAAAACGCGTTTTCGGCCGAAAACGTGTACGTTTGCACTTCCCGGCCACAGGGAAGCTGCTAGCCGGGAATTCTCTGCCTGGTTCTACCCGCTGCCCGGAACGCTACGCAGGGCAAAAGCGATTCTCGTCCTCCGTGCTTGCTTTTTCTCAGAAAGAGCCGTGGTGTGCGTTTTCGCCGGTAAACGCGTTATCGTCCGAAAACGTGTACGTTTGCACTTCCCGGCACAGGGAAGCTGCTAGCCGGGAATTCTCTGCCTGGTTCTACCCGCTGCCCGGAACGCTACGCAGGGCAAAAGCGATTCTCGTCCTCCGTGCTTGCTTTTTCTCAGAAAGAGCCGTGGTGTGCGTTTTCGCGGGAAAAAGCGTTTTCGGCCGAAAACGTGTACGTTTGCACTTCCCGGCCACAGGGAAGCTGCTAGCCGGGAATTCTCTGCCTGGTTCTACCCGCTGCCCGGAACGCTACGCAGGGCAAAAGCGATTCTCGTCCTCCGTGCTTGCTTTTTCTCAGAAAGAGCCGTGGTGTGCGTTTTCGCCGGAAAACGCGTTTTCGGCCGAAAACGTGTACGTTTGCACTTCCCCGCCACAGGGAAGCTGCTAGCCGGGAATTCTCTGCCTGGTTCTACCCGCTGCCCGGAACGCTACGCAGGGCAAAAGCGATTCTCGTCCTCCGTGCTTGCTTTTTCTCAGAAAGAGCCGTGGTGTGCGTTTTCGCCAGAAAACGCGTTTTCGGCCGAAAACGTGTACGTTTGCACTTCCCGGCCACAGGGAAGCTGCTAGCCGGGAATTCTCTGCCTGGTTCTACCCGCTGCCCGGAACGCTACGCAGGGCAAAAGCGATTCTCGTCCTCCGTGCTTGCTTTTTCTCAGAAAGAGCCGTGGTGTGCGTTTTCGCCGGAAAACGCGTTTTCGGCCGAAAACGTGTACGTTTGCACTTCCCCCGCCACAGGGAAGCTGCTAGCCGGGAATTCTCTGCCTGGTTCTACCCGCTGCCCGGAACGCTACGCAGGGCAAAAGCTATTCTCGTCCTCCGTGCTTGCTTTTTCTCAGAAAGAGCCGTGGTGTGCGTTTTCGCCGGAAAACGCGTTTTCGGCCGAAAACGTGTACGTTTGCACTTCCCGGCCACAGGGAAGCTGCTAGCCGGGAATTCTCTGCCTGGTTCTACCCGCTGCCCGGAACACTACGCAGGGCAAAAGCGATTCTCGTCCTCCGTGCTTGCTTTTTCTCAGAAAGAGCCGTGGTGTGCGTTTTCGCCAGAAAACGCGTTTTCGGCCGAAAACGTGTACGTTTGCACTTCCCCGCCACAGGGAAGCTGCTAGCCGGGAATTCTCTGCCTGGTTCTACCCGCTGCCCGGAACGCTACGCAGGGCAAAAGCGATTCTCGTCCTCCGTGCTTGCTTTTTCTCAGAAAGAGCCGTGGTGTGCGTTTTCGCCGGAAAACGCGTTTTCGGCGAAAACGTGTACGTTTGCACTTCCCGGCCACAGGGAAGCTGCTAGCCGGGAATTCTCTGCCTGGTTCTACCCGCTGCCCGGAACACTACGCAGGGCAAAAGCGATTCTCGTCCTCCGTGCTTGCTTTTTCTCAGAAAGAGCCGTGGTGTGCGTTTTCGCCAGAAAACGCGTTTTCGGCCGAAAACGTGTACGTTTGCACTTCCCGGCCACAGGGAAGCTGCTAGCCGGGAATTCTCTGCCTGGTTCTACCCGCTGCCCGGAACGCTACGCAGGGCAAAAGCGATTCTCGTCCTCCGTGCTTGCTTTTTCTCAGAAAGAGCCGTGGTGTGCGTTTTCGCCGGTAAACGCGTTATCGTCCGAAAACGTGTACGTTTGCATTTCCCGGCACAGGGAAGCTGCTAGCCGGGAATTCTCTGCCTGGTTCTACCCGCTGCCCGGAACGTTACGCAGGGTAAAAGCGATTCTCGTCCTCCGTGCTTGCTTTTTCTCAGAAAGAGCCGTGGTGTGCGTTTTCGCGGGAAAAAGCGTTTTCGGCCGAAAACGTGTACGTTTGCACTTCCCGGCCACAGGGAAGCTGCTAGCCGGGAATTCTCTGCCTGGTTCTACCCGCTGCCCGGAACGCTACGCAGGGCAAAAGCGATTCTCGTCCTCCGTGCTTGCTTTTTCTCAGAAAGAGCCGTGGTGTGCGTTTTCGCCGGAAAACGCGTTTTCGGCCGAAAACGTGTACGTTTGCACTTCCCCGCCACAGGGAAGCTGCTAGCCGGGAATTCTCTGCCTGGTTCTACCCGCTGCCCGGAACGCTACGCAGGGCAAAAGCGATTCTCGTCCTCCGTGCTTGCTTTTTCTCAGAAAGAGCCGTGGTGTGCATTTTCGCCGGAAAACGCGTTTTCGGCCGAAAACGTGTACGTTTGCACTTCCCGGCCACAGGGAAGCTGCTAGCCGGGAATTCTCTGCCTGGTTCTACCCGCTGCCCGGAACGCTACGCAGGGCAAAAGCGATTCTCGTCCTCCGTGCTTGCTTTTTCTCAGAAAGAGCCGTGGTGTGCGTTTTCGCCGGAAAACGCGTTTTCGGCGAAAATGTGTACGTTTGCACTTCCCGGCCACAGGGAAGCTGCTAGACGGGAATTCTCTGCCTGGTTCTACCCGCTGCCCGGAACACTACGCAGGGCAAAAGCGATTCTCGTCCTCCGTGCTTGCTTTTTCTCAGAAAGAGCCGTGGTGTGCGTTTTCGCCAGAAAACGCGTTTTCGGCCGAAAACGTGTACGTTTGCACTTCCCCGCCACAGGGAAGCTGCTAGCCGGGAATTCTCTGCCTGGTTCTACCCGCTGCCCGGAACGCTACGCAGGGCAAAAGCGATTCTCGTCCTCCGTGCTTGCTTTTTCTCAGAAAGAGCCGTGGTGTGCGTTTTCGCCGGAAAACGCCTTTTCGGCCGAAAACGTGTACGTTTGCACTTCCCGGCCACAGGGAAGCTGCTAGCCGGGAATTCTCTGCCTGGTTCTACCCGCTGCCCGGAACGCTACGCAGGGCAAAAGCGATTCTCGTCCTCCGTGCTTGCTTTTTCTCAGAAAGTGCCGTGGTGTGCATTTTCGCCGGAAAACGCGTTTTCGGCGAAAATGTGTACGTTTGCACTTCCCGGCCACAGGGAAGCTGCTAGCCGGGAATTCTCTGCCTGGTTCTACCCGCTGCCCGGAACACTACGCAGGGCAAAAGCGATTCTCGTCCTCCGTGCTTGCTTTTTCTCAGAAAGAGCCGTGGTGTGCGTTTTCGCCGGAAAACGCGTTTTCGGCCGAAAACGTGTACGTTTGCACTTCCCGGCCACAGGGAAGCTGCTAGCCGGGAATTCTCTGCCTGGTTCTACCCGCTGCCCGGAACGCTACGCAGGGCAAAAGCGATTCTCGTCCTCCGTTCTTGCTTTTTCTCAGAAAGAGCCGTTGTGTGCGTTTTCGCTGGTAAACGCGTTTTCGGCCGAAAACGTGTACGTTTGCACTTCCCGGCCACAGGGAAGCTGCTAGCCGGGAATTCTCTGCCTGGTTCTACCCGCTGCCCGGAACGCTACGCAGGGCAAAAGCGATTCTCGTCCTCCGTGCTTGCTTTTTCTCAGAAAGAGCCGTGGTGTGCGTTTTCGCCGGAAAACGCGTTTTCGGCCGAAAACGTGTACGTTTGCACTTCCCCGCCACAGGGAAGCTGCTAGACGGGAATTTTCTGCCTGGTTCTACCCGCTGCCCGGAACGCTACGCAGGGCAAAAGCGATTCTCGTCCTCCGTGCTTGCTTTTTCTCAGAAAGAGCCGTGGTGTGCGTTTTCGCCGGAAAACGCTTTTTCGGCCGAAAACGTGTACGTTTGCACTTCCCGGCCACAGGGAAGCTGCTAGCCGGGAATTCTCTGCCTGGTTCTACCCGCTGCCCGGAACGCTACGCAGGGCAAAAGCGATTCTCGTCCTCCGTGCTTGCTTTTTCTCAGAAAGAGCCGTGGTGTGCGTTTTCGCCGGAAAACGCGTTTTCGGCCGAAAACGTGTACGTTTGCACTTCCCCGCCACAGGGAAGCTGCTAGACGGGAATTCTCTGCCTGGTTCTACCCGCTGCCCGGAACGCTACGCAGGGCAAAAGCGATTCTCGTCCTCCGTGCTTGCTTTTTCTCAGAAAGAGCCGTGGTGTGCGTTTTCGCCGGAAAACGCGTTTTCGGCCGAAAACGTGTACGTTTGCACTTCCCCGCCACAGGGAAGCTGCTAGCCGGGAATTCTCTGCCTGGTTCTACCCGCTGCCCGGAACGCTACGCAGGGCAAAAGCGATTCTCGTCCTCCGTGCTTGCTTTTTCTCAGAAAGAGCCGTGGTGTGCGTTTTCGCCGGAAAACGCGTTTTCGGCCGAAAACGTGTACGTTTGCACTTCCCCGCCACAGGGAAGCTGCTAGCCGGGAATTCTCTGCCTGGTTCTACCCGCTGCCCGGAACGCTACGCAGGGCAAAAGCGATTCTCGTCCTCCGTGCTTGCTTTTTCTCAGAAAGAGCCGTGGTGTGCGTTTTCGCCAGATAAGGCGTTTTCGGCCGAAAACGTGTACGTTTGCACTTCCCGGCCACAGGGAAGCTGCTAGCCGGGAATTCTCTGCCTGGTTCTACCCGCTGCCCGGAACGCTACGCAGGGCAAAAGCGATTCTCGTCCTCCGTGCTTGCTTTGTCTCAGAAAGAGCCGTGGTGTGCTTTTTCGCCGGAAAACGCGTTTTCGGCCGAAAACGAGTACGTTTGCACTTCCCGGCCACAGGGAAGCTGCTAGCCGGCAATTCTCTGCCTGGTTCTACCCGCTGCTCAGAACGCTACGCAGGGCAAAAGCGATTCTCGTCCTCCGTGCTTGCTTTTTCTCAGAAAGAGCCGTGGTGTGCGTTTTCGCCGGAAAACGCGTTTTCGGCCGAAAACGTGTACGTTTGCACTTCCCGGCCACAGGGAAGCTGCTAGCCGGGAATTCTCTGCCTGGTTCTACCCGCTGCCCAGAACGCTACGCAGGGCAAAAGCGATTCTCGTCCTCCGTGCTTGCTTTTTCTCAGAAAGAGCCGTGGTGTGCGTTTTCGCCAGAAAACGCGTTTTCGGCCGAAAACGTGTACGTTTGCACTTCCCGGCCACAGGGAAGCTGCTAGCCGGGAATTCTCTGCCTGGTTCTACCCGCTGCCAGGAACGCTACGCAGGGCAAAAGCGATTCTCGTCCTCCGTGCTTGCTTTTTCTCAGAAAGAGCCATGGTGTGCGTTTTCGCCGGAAAACGCGTTTTCGGCCGAAAACGTGTACGTTTGCACTTCCCGGCCACAGGGAAGCTGCTAGCCGGGAATTCTCGGCCTGGTTCTACCCGCTGCCCGGAACGCTACGCAGGGCAAAAGCGATTCTCGTCCTCCGTGCTTGCTTTTTCTCAGAAAGAGCCATGGTGTGCTTTTTCGCCGGAAAACGCGTTTTCGGCCGAAAACGTGTACGTTTGCACTTCCTGGCCACAGGGAAGCTGCTAGCCGGCAATTCGCTGCCTATTTCTACCCGCTGCTCAGAACGCTACGCAGGGCAAAAGCGATTCTCGTCCTCCGTGCTTGCTTTTTCTCAGAAAGAGCCGTGGTGTGCATTTTCGCCGGAAAACGCGTTTTCGGCCGAAAACGTGTACGTTTGCACTTCCCGGCCACAGGGAAGCTGCTAGCCGGGAATTCTCTGCCTGGTTCTACCCGCTGCCCGGAACGCTACGCAGGGCAAAAGCGATTCTCGTCCTCCGTGCTTGCTTTTTCTCAGAAAGAGCCGTGGTGTGCGTTTTCGCCGGAAAACGCGTTTTCGGCGAAAATGTGTACGTTTGCACTTCCCGGCCACAGGGAAGCTGCTAGACGGGAATTCTCTGCCTGGTTCTACCCGCTGCCCGGAACACTACGCAGGGCAAAAGCGATTCTCGTCCTCCGTGCTTGCTTTTTCTCAGAAAGAGCCGTGGTGTGCGTTTTCGCCAGAAAACGCGTTTTCGGCCGAAAACGTGTACGTTTGCACTTCCCCGCCACAGGGAAGCTGCTAGCCGGGAATTCTCTGCCTGGTTCTACCCACTGCCCGGAATGCTACGCAGGGCAAAAGCGATTCTCGTCCTCCGTGCTTGCTTTTTCTCAGAAAGAGCCGTGGTGTGCGTTTTCGCCGGAAAAGGCGTTTTCGGCCGAAAACGTGTACGTTTGCACTTCCCGGCCACAGGGAAGCTGCTAGCCGGGAATTCTCTGCCTGGTTCTACCCGCTGCCCGGAACGCTACGCAGGGCAAAAGCGATTCTCGTCCTCCGTGCTTGCTTTTTCTCAGAAAGTGCCGTGGTGTGCATTTTCGCCGGAAAACGCGTTTTCGGCGAAAATGTGTACGTTTGCACTTCCCGGCCACAGGGAAGCTGCTAGCCGGGAATTCTCTGCCTGGTTCTACCCGCTGCCCGGAACACTACGCAGGGCAAAAGCGATTCTCGTCCTCCGTGCTTGCTTTTTCTCAGAAAGAGCCGTGGTGTGCGTTTTCGCCGGAAAACGCGTTTTCGGCCGAAAACGTGTACGTTTGCACTTCCCGGCCACAGGGAAGCTGCTAGCCGGGAATTCTCTGCCTGGTTCTACCCGCTGCCCGGAACGCTACGCAGGGCAAAAGCGATTCTCGTCCTCCGTTCTTGCTTTTTCTCAGAAAGAGCCGTTGTGTGCGTTTTCGCTGGTAAACGCGTTTTCGGCCGAAAACGTGTACGTTTGCACTTCCCGGCCACAGGGAAGCTGCTAGCCGGGAATTCTCTGCCTGGTTCTACCCGCTGCCCGGAACGCTACGCAGGGCAAAAGCGATTCTCGTCCTCCGTGCTTGCTTTTTCTCAGAAAGAGCCGTGGTGTGCGTTTTCGCCGGAAAACGCGTTTTCGGCCGAAAACGTGTACGTTTGCACTTCCCCGCCACAGGGAAGCTGCTAGACGGGAATTTTCTGCCTGGTTCTACCCGCTGCCCGGAACGCTACGCAGGGCAAAAGCGATTCTCGTCCTCCGTGCTTGCTTTTTCTCAGAAAGAGCCGTGGTGTGCGTTTTCGCCGGAAAACGCTTTTTCGGCCGAAAACGTGTACGTTTGCACTTCCCGGCCACAGGGAAGCTGCTAGCCGGGAATTCTCTGCCTGGTTCTACCCGCTGCCCGGAACGCTACGCAGGGCAAAAGCGGTTCTCGTCCTCCGTGCTTGCTTTTTCTCAGAAAGAGCCGTGGTGTGCGTTTTCGCCGGAAAACGCGTTTTCGGCCGAAAACGTGTACGTTTGCACTTCCCCGCCACAGGGAAGCTGCTAGACGGGAATTCTCTGCCTGGTTATACCCGCTGCCCGGAACGCTACGCAGGGCAAAAGCGATTCTCGTCCTCCGTGCTTGCTTTTTCTCAGAAAGAGCCGTGGTGTGCGTTTTCGCCGGAAAACGCGTTTTCGGCCGAAAACGTGTACGTTTGCACTTCCCCGCCACAGGGAAGCTGCTAGCCGGGAATTCTCTGCCTGGTTCTACCCGCTGCCCGGAACGCTACGCAGGGCAAAAGCGATTCTCGTCCTCCGTGCTTGCTTTTTCTCAGAAAGAGCCGTGGTGTGCGTTTTCGCCGGAAAACGCGTTTTCGGCCGAAAACGTGTACGTTTGCACTTCCCCGCCACAGGGAAGCTGCTAGCCGGGAATTCTCTGCCTGGTTCTACCCGCTGCCCGGAACGCTACGCAGGGCAAAAGCGATTCTCGTCCTCCGTGCTTGCTTTTTCTCAGAAAGAGCCGTGGTGTGCGTTTTCGCCAGATAAGGCGTTTTCGGCCGAAAACGTGTACGTTTGCACTTCCCGGCCACAGGGAAGCTGCTAGCCGGGAATTCTCTGCCTGGTTCTACCCGCTGCCCGGAACGCTACGCAGGGCAAAAGCGATTCTCGTCCTCCGTGCTTGCTTTTTCTCAGAAAGAGCCGTGGTGTGCGTTTTCGCCGGAAAACGCGTTTTCGGCCGAAAACGTGTACGTTTGCACTTCCCGGCCACAGGGAAGCTGCTAGCCGGGAATTCTCTGCCTGGTTCTACCCGCTGCCAGGAACGCTACGCAGGGCAAAAGCGATTCTCGTCCTCCGTGCTTGCTTTTTCTCAGAAAGAGCCATGGTGTGCGTTTTCGCCGGAAAACGCGTTTTCGGCCGAAAACGTGTACGTTTGCACTTCCCGGCCACAGGGAAGCTGCTAGCCGGGAATTCTCGGCCTGGTTCTACCCGCTGCCCGGAACGCTACGCAGGGCAAAAGCGATTCTCGTCCTCCGTGCTTGCTTTTTCTCAGAAAGAGCCATGGTGTGCTTTTTCGCCGGAAAACGCGTTTTCGGCCGAAAACGTGTACGTTTGCACTTCCTGGCCACAGGGAAGCTGCTAGCCGGCAATTCGCTGCCTATTTCTACCCGCTGCTCAGAACGCTACGCAGGGCAAAAGCGATTCTCGTCCTCCGTGCTTGCTTTTTCTCAGAAAGAGCCGTGGTGTGCGTTTTCGCCGGAAAACGCGTTTTCGGCCGAAAACGTGTACGTTTGCACTTCCCGGCCACAGGGAAGCTGCTAGCCGGGAATTCTCTGCCTGGTTCTACCCGCTGCCCGGAACGCTACGCAGGGCAAAAGCGATTCTCGTCCTCCGTGCTTGCTTTTTCTCAGAAAGAGCCGTGGTGTGCGTTTTCGCCGGAAAAAGCTTTTTCGGCCGAAAACGTGTACGTTTGCACTTCCCGGCCACAGGGAAGCTGCTAGCCGGGAATTCTCTGCCTGGTTCTACCCACTGCTCAGAACACTACGCAGGGCAAAACCGATTCTCGTCCTCCGTGCTTGCTTTTTCTCAGAAAGAGCCGTGGTGTGCGTTTTCGCCCGAAAACGCGTTTTCGGCCGAAAACGTGTACGTTTGCACTTCCCCGCCACAGGGAAGCTGCTAGCCGGGAATTCTCTGCCTGGTTCTACCCGCTGCCCGGAACGCTACGCAGGGCAAAAGCGATTCTCGTCCTCCGTGCTTGCTTTTTCTCAGAAAGAGCCGTGGTGTGCGTTTTCGCCGGAAAACGCGTTTTCGGCCGAAAACGTGTACGTTTGCACTTCCCGGCCACAGGGAAGCTGCTAGCCGGCAATTCTCTGCCTGGTTCTACCCGCTGCTCAGAACGCTACGCAGGGCAAAAGCGATTCTCGTCCTCCGTGCTTGCTTTTTCTCAGAAAGAGCCGTGGTGTGCGTTTTCGCCGGAAAACGCGTTTTCGGCCGAAAACGTGTACGTTTGCACTTCCCCGCCACAGGGAAGCTGCTAGCCGGGAATTCTCTGCCTGGTTCTACCCGCTGCCCGGAACGCTACGCAGGGCAAAAGCGATTCTCGTCCTCCGTGCTTGCTTTTTCTCAGAAAGAGCCGTGGTGTGCGTTTTCGCCGGAAAAAGCTTTTTCGGCCGAAAACGTGTACGTTTGCACTTCCCGGCCACAGGGAAGCTGCTAGCCGGGAATTCTCTGCCTGGTTCTACCCGCTGCCAGGAACGCTACGCAGGGCAAAAGCGATTCTCGTCCTCCGTGCTTGCTTTTTCTCAGAAAGAGCCGTGGTGTGCGTTTTCGCCGGAAAACGCGTTTTCGGCCGAAAACGTGTACGTTTGCACTTCCCGGCCACAGGGAAGCTGCTAGCCGGGAATTCTCTGCCTGGTTCTACCCGCTGCCCGGAACGCTACGCAGGGCAAAAGCGATTCTCGTCCTCCGTGCTTGCTTTTTCTCAGAAAGAGCCATGGTGTGCTTTTTCGCCGGAAAACGCGTTTTCGGCCGAAAACGTGTACGTTTGCACTTCCTGGCCACAGGGAAGCTGCTAGCCGGCAATTCGCTGCCTATTTCTACCCGCTGCTCAGAACGCTACGCAGGGCAAAAGCGATTCTCGTCCTCCGTGCTTGCTTTTTCTCAGAAAGACCCGTGGTGTGCTTTTTCGCCGGAAAACGCGTTTTCGGCCGAAAACGTGTACGTTTGCACTTCCCGGCCACAGGGAAGCTGCTAGCCGGGAATTCTCTGCCTGGTTCTACCCGCTGCCCGGAACGCTACGCAGGGCAAAAGCGATTCTCGTCCTCCGTGCTTGCTTTTTCTCAGAAAGAGCCGTGGTGTGCGTTTTCGCCGGAAAACGCGTTTTTTCTGCCGAAAACGTGTACGTTTGCACTTCCCCGCCACAGGGAAGCTGCTAGCCGGGAATTCTCTGCCTGGTTCTACCCGCTGCCAGGAACGCTACGCAGGGCAAAAGCGATTCTCGTCCTCCGTGCTTGCTTTTTCTCAGAAAGAGCCGTGGTGTGCGTTTTCGCCAGATAAGGCGTTTTCGGCCGAAAACGTGTACGTTTGCACTTCCCGGCCACAGGGAAGCTGCTAGCCGGGAATTCTCTGCCTGGTTCTACCCGCTGCCCGGAACGCTACGCAGGGCAAAAGCGATTCTCGTCCTCCGTGCTTGCTTTGTCTCAGAAAGAGCCGTGGTGTGCTTTTTCGCCGGAAAACGCGTTTTCGGCCGAAAACGTGTACGTTTGCACTTCCCGGCCACAGGGAAGCTGCTAGCCGGCAATTCTCTGCCTGGTTCTACCCGCTGCTCAGAACGCTACGCAGGGCAAAAGCGATTCTCGTCCTCCGTGCTTGCTTTTTCTCAGAAAGAGCCGTGGTGTGCGTTTTCGCCGGAAAACGCGTTTTCGGCCGAAAACGTGTACGTTTGCACTTCCCCGCCACAGGGAAGCTGCTAGCCGGGAATTCTCTGCCTGGTTCTACCCGCTGCCCGGAACGCTACGCAGGGCAAAAGCGATTCTCGTCCTCCGTGCTTGCTTTTTCTCAGAAAGAGCCGTGGTGTGCGTTTTCGCCGGAAAACGCGTTTTCGGCCGAAAACGTGTACGTTTGCACTTCCCGGCCACAGGGAAGCTGCTAGCCGGGAATTCTCTGCCTGGTTCTACCCACTGCTCAGAACACTACGCAGGGCAAAAGCGATTCTCGTCCTCCGTGCTTGCTTTTTCTCAGAAAGAGCCGTGGTGTGCGTTTTCGCCCGAAAACGCGTTTTCGGCCGAAAACGTGTACGTTTGCACTTCCCGGCCACAGGGAAGCTGCTAGCCGGCAATTCGCTGCCTATTTCTACCCGCTGCTCAGAACGCTACGCAGGGCAAAAGCGATTCTCGTCCTCCGTGCTTGCTTTTTCTCAGAAAGAGCCGTGGTGTGCGTTTTCGCCGGAAAACGCGTTTTCGGCCGAAAACGTGTACGTTTGCACTTCCCGGCCACAGGGAAGCTGCTAGCCGGGAATTCTCTGCCTGGTTCTACCCGCTGCCCGGAACGCTATGCAGGGCAAAAGCGATTCTCGTCCTCTGTGCTTGCTTTTTCTCAGAAAGAGCCATGGTGTGCTTTTTCGCCGGAAAACGCGTTTTCGGCCGAAAACGTGTACGTTTGCACTTCCTGGCCACAGGGAAGCTGCTAGCCGGCAATTCGCTGCCTATTTCTACCCGCTGCTCAGAACGCTACGCAGGGCAAAAGCGATTCTCGTCCTCCGTGCTTGCTTTTTCTCAGAAAGAGCCGTGGTGTGCGTTTTCGCCGGAAAACGCGTTTTCGGCCGAAAACGTGTACGTTTGCACTTCCCGGCCACAGGGAAGCTGCTAGCCGGGAATTCTCTGCCTGGTTCTACCCGCTGCCCGGAACGCTACGCAGGGCAAAAGCGATTCTCGTCCTCCGTGCTTGCTTTTTCTCAGAAAGAGCCGTGGTGTGCGTTTTCGCCGGAAAAAGCTTTTTCGGCCGAAAACGTGTACGTTTGCACTTCCCGGCCACAGGGAAGCTGCTAGCCGGGAATTCTCTGCCTGGTTCTACCCGCTGCCAGGAACGCTACGCAGGGCAAAAGCGATTCTCGTCCTCCGTGCTTGCTTTTTCTCAGAAAGAGCCGTGGTGTGCGTTTTCGCCGGAAAACGCGTTTTCGGCCGAAAACGTGTACGTTTGCACTTCCCGGCCACAGGGAAGCTGCTAGCCGGGAATTCTCTGCCTGGTTCTACCCGCTGCCCGGAACGCTACGCAGGGCAAAAGCGATTCTCGTCCTCCGTGCTTGCTTTTTCTCAGAAAGAGCCATGGTGTGCTTTTTCGCCGGAAAACGCGTTTTCGGCCGAAAACGTGTACGTTTGCACTTCCCGGCCACAGGGAAGCTGCTAGCCGGCAATTCGCTGCCTATTTCTACCCGCTGCTCGAACGCTACGCAGGGCAAAAGCGATTCTCGTCCTCCGTGCTTGCTTTTTCTCAGAAAGAGCCGTGGTGTGCGTTTTCGCCGGAAAACGCGTTTTCGGCCGAAAACGTGTACGTTTGCACTTCCCCGCCACAGGGAAGCTGCTAGCCGGGAATTCTCTGCCTGGTTCTACCCGCTGCCCGGAACGCTACGCAGGGCAAAAGCGATTCTCGTCCTCCGTGCTTGCTTTTTCTCAGAAAGAGCCGTGGTGTGCGTTTTCGCCGGAAAACGCGTTTTCGGCCGAAAACGTGTACGTTTGCACTTCCCCGCCACAGGGAAGCTGCTAGCCGGGAATTCTCTGCCTGGTTCTACCCACTGCTCAGAACACTACGCAGGGTAAAAGCGATTCTCGTCCTCCGTGCTTGCTTTTTCTCAGAAAGAGCCGTGGTGTGCGTTTTCGCCGGAAAACGCGTTTTCGGCCGAAAACGTGTACGTTTGCACTTCCCCGCCACAGGGAAGCTGCTAGCCGGGAATTCTCTGCCTGGTTCTACCCGCTGCCCGGAACGCTACGCAGGGCAAAAGCGATTCTCGTCCTCCGTGCTTGCTTTTTCCCAGAAAGAGCCGTGGTGTGCGTTTTCGCCGGAAAACGCGTTTTCGGCCGAAAACTTGTACGTTTGCACTTCCCGGCCACAGGGAAGCTGCTAGCCGGGAATTCTCTGCCTGGTTCTACCCGCTGCCCGGAACGCTACGCAGGGCAAAAGCGATTCTCGTCCTCCGTGCTTGCTTTTTCTCAGAAAGAGCCGTGGTGTGCGTTTTCGCCGGTAAACGCGTTTTCGGCCGAAAACGTGTACGTTTGCACTTCCCGGCCACAGGGAAGCTGCTAGCCGGGAATTCTCTTCCTGGTTCTACCCGCTGCCCGGAACGCTACGCAGGGCAAAAGCGATTCTCGTCCTCCGTGCTTGCTTTTTCTCAGAAAGAGCCATGGTGTGCTTTTTCGCCGGAAAACGCGTTTTCGGCCGAAAACGTGTACGTTTGCACTTCCTGGCCACAGGGAAGCTGCTAGACGGCAATTCGCTGCCTATTTCTACCCGCTGCTCAGAACGCTACGCAGGGCAAAAGCGATTCTCGTCCTCCGTGCTTGCTTTTTCTCAGAAAGAGCCATGGTGTGCGTTTTCGCCGGAAAACGCGTTTTCGGCCGAAAACGTGTACGTTTGCACTTCCCGGCCACAGGGAAGCTGCTAGCCGGGAATTCTCTGCCTGGTTCTACCCGCTGCCCGGAACGCTACGCAGGGCAAAAGCGATTCTCGTCCTCCGTGCTTGCTTTTTCTCAGAAAGAGCCGTGGTGTGCGTTTTCGCCGGAAAAAGCTTTTTCGGCCGAAAACGTGTACGTTTGCACTTCCCGGCCACAGGGAAGCTGCTAGCCGGCAATTCTCTGCCTGGTTCTACCCGCTGCCAGGAACGCTACGCAGGGCAAAAGCGATTCTCGTCCTCCGTGCTTGCTTTTTCTCAGAAAGAGCCGTGGTGTGCGTTTTCGCCGGAAAACGCGTTTTCGGCCGAAAACGTGTACGTTTGCACTTCCCGGCCACAGGGAAGCTGCTAGCCGGGAATTCTCTGCCTGGTTCTACCCGCTGCCCGGAACGCTACGCAGGGCAAAAGCGATTCTCGTCCTCCGTGCTTGCTTTTTCTCAGAAAGAGCCATGGTGTGCTTTTTCGCCGGAAAACGCGTTTTCGGCCGAAAACGTGTACGTTTGCACTTCCTGGCCACAGGGAAGCTGCTAGCCGGCAATTCGCTGCCTATTTCTACCCGCTGCTCAGAACGCTACGCAGGGCAAAAGCGATTCTCGTCCTCCGTGCTTGCTTTTTCTCAGAAAGAGCCGTGGTGTGCGTTTTCGCCGGAAAACGCGTTTTCGGCCGAAAACGTGTACGTTTGCACTTCCCGGCCACAGGGAAGCTGCTAGCCGGGAATTCTCTGCCTGGTTCTACCCGCTGCCCGGAACGCTACGCAGGGCAAAAGCGATTCTCGTCCTCCGTGCTTGCTTTTTCTCAGAAAGAGCCATGGTGTGCTTTTTCGCCGGAAAACGCGTTTTCGGCCGAAAACGTGTACGTTTGCACTTCCTGGCCACAGGGAAGCTGCTAGCCGGCAATTCGCTGCCTATTTCTACCCGCTGCTCAGAACGCTACGCAGGGCAAAAGCGATTCTCGTCCTCCGTGCTTGCTTTTTCTCAGAAAGAGCCGTGGTGTGCGTTTTCGCCGGAAAACGCGTTTTCGGCCGAAAACGTGTACGTTTGCACTTCCCGGCCACAGGGAAGCTGCTAGCCGGGAATTCTCTGCCTGGTTCTACCCGCTGCCCGGAACGCTACGCAGGGCAAAAGCGATTCTCGTCCTCCGTGCTTGCTTTTTCTCAGAAAGAGCCGTGGTGTGCGTTTTCGCCGGAAAAAGCTTTTTCGGCCGAAAACGTGTACGTTTGCACTTCCCGGCCACAGGGAAGCTGCTAGCCGGGAATTCTCTGCCTGGTTCTACCCGCTGCCAGGAACGCTACGCAGGGCAAAAGCGATTCTCGTCCTCCGTGCTTGCTTTTTCTCAGAAAGAGCCGTGGTGTGCGTTTTCGCCGGAAAACGCGTTTTCGGCCGAAAACGTGTACGTTTGCACTTCCCGGCCACAGGGAAGCTGCTAGCCGGGAATTCTCTGCCTGGTTCTACCCGCTGCCCGGAACGCTACGCAGGGCAAAAGCGATTCTCGTCCTCCGTGCTTGCTTTTTCTCAGAAAGAGCCATGGTGTGCTTTTTCGCCGGAAAACGCGTTTTCGGCCGAAAACGTGTACGTTTGCACTTCCCGGCCACAGGGAAGCTGCTAGCCGGCAATTCGCTGCCTATTTCTACCCGCTGCTCAGAACGCTACGCAGGGCAAAAGCGATTCTCGTCCTCCGTGCTTGCTTTTTCTCAGAAAGAGCCGTGGTGTGCGTTTTCGCCGGAAAACGCGTTTTCGGCCGAAAACGTGTACGTTTGCACTTCCCGGCCACAGGGAAGCTGCTAGCCGGGAATTCTCTGCCTGGTTCTACCCGCTGCCCGGAACGCTACGCAGGGCAAAAGCGATTCTCGTCCTCCGTGCTTGCTTTTTCTCAGAAAGAGCCGTGGTGTGCGTTTTCGCCGGAAAACGCGTTTTCGGCCGAAAACGTGTACGTTTGCACTTCCCCGCCACAGGGAAGCTGCTAGCCGGGAATTCTCTGCCTGGTTCTACCCACTGCTCAGAACACTACGCAGGGCAAAAGCGATTCTCGTCCTCCGTGCTTGCTTTTTCTCAGAAAGAGCCGTGGTGTGCGTTTTCGCCGGAAAACGCGTTTTCGGCCGAAAACGTGTACGTTTGCACTTCCCCGCCACAGGGAAGCTGCTAGCCGGGAATTCTCTGCCTGGTTCTACCCGCTGCCCGGAACGCTACGCAGGGCAAAAGCGATTCTCGTCCTCCGTGCTTGCTTTTTCCCAGAAAGAGCCGTGGTGTGCGTTTTCGCCGGAAAACGCGTTTTCGGCCGAAAACTTGTACGTTTGCACTTCCCGGCCACAGGGAAGCTGCTAGCCGGGAATTCTCTGCCTGGTTCTACCCGCTGCCCGGAACGCTACGCAGGGCAAAAGCGATTCTCGTCCTCCGTGCTTGCTTTTTCTCAGAAAGAGCCGTGGTGTGCGTTTTCGCCGGTAAACGCGTTTTCGGCCGAAAACGTGTACGTTTGCACTTCCCGGCCACAGGGAAGCTGCTAGCCGGGAATTCTCTGCCTGGTTCTACCCGCTGCCCGGAACGCTACGCAGGGCAAAAGCGATTCTCGTCCTCCGTGCTTGCTTTTTCTCAGAAAGAGCCGTGGTGTGCGTTTTCGCCGGAAAACGCGTTTTCGGCCGAAAACGTGTACGTTTGCACTTCCCGGCCACAGGGAAGCTGCTAGCCGGGAATTCTCTGCCTGGTTCTACCCGCTGCCCGGAACGCTACGCAGGGCAAAAGCGATTCTCGTCCTCCGTGCTTGCTTTTTCTCAGAAAGAGCCGTGGTGTGAGTTTTCGCGGGAAAACGCGTTTTCGGCCGAAAACGTGTACGTTTGCACTTCCCGGCCACAGGGAAGCTGCTAGCCGGGAATTCTCTGCCTGGTTCTACCCGCTGCCCGGAACGCTACGCAGGGCAAAAGCGATTCTCGTCCTCCGTGCTTGCTTTTTCTCAGAAAGAGCCGTGGTGTGCGTTTTCGCCGGAAAACGCGTTTTCGGCGAAAACGTGTACCTTTGCACTTCCCGGCCACAGGGAAGCTGCTAGCCGGGAATTCTCTGCCTGGTTCTACCCGCTGCCAGGAACGCTACGCAGGGCAAAAGCGATTCTCGTCCTCCGTGCTTGCTTTTTCTCAGAAAGAGCCGTGGTGTGCGTTTCCGCGGGAAAACGCGTTTTCGGCCGAAAACCTGTACGTTTGCATTTCCCGGCCACAGGGAAGCTGCTAGCCGGGAATTCTCTGCCTGGTTCTACCCGCTGCCCGGAACGCTACGCAGGGCAAAAGCGATTCTCGTCCTCCGTGCTTGCTTTTTCTCAGAAAGAGCCGTGGTGTGCGTTTTCGCCGGAAAAAGCGTTTTCGGCCGAAAACGTGTACGTTTGCACTTCCCGGCCACAGGGAAGCTGCTAGCCGGGAATTCTCTGCCTGGTTCTACCCGCTGCCCGGAACACTACGCAGGGCAAAAGCGATTCTCGTCCTCCGTGCTTGCTTTTTCTCAGAAAGAGCCGTGGTGTGCGTTTTCGCCAGAAAACGCGTTTTCGGCCGAAAACGTGTACGTTTGCACTTCCCCGCCACAGGGAAGCTGCTAGCCGGGAATTCTCTGCCTGGTTCTACCCGCTGCCCGGAACGCTACGCAGGGCAAAAGCGATTCTCGTCCTCCGTGCTTGCTTTTTCTCAGAAAGAGCCGTGGTGTGCGTTTTCGCCGGTAAACGCGTTTTTGGCCGAAAACGTGTACGTTTGCACTTCCCGGCCACAGGGAAGCTGCTAGCCGGGAATTCTCTGCCTGGTTCTACCCGCTGCCCGGAACGCTACGCAGGGCAAAAGCGGTTCTCGTCCTCCGTGCTTGCTTTTTCTCAGAAAGAGCCGTGGTGTGCGTTTTCGCCGGAAAACGCGTTTTCGGCCGAAATCGTGTACGTTTGCACTTCCCCGCCACAGGGAAGCTGCTAGCCGGGAATTCTCTGCCTGGTTCTACCCGCTGCCCGGAACGCTACGCAGGGCAAAAGCGATTCTCGTCCTCCGTGCTTGCTTTTTCTCAGAAAGAGCCGTGGTGTGCGTTTTCGCCGGAAAACGCGTTTTCGGCCGAAAACGTGTACGTTTGCACTTCCCCGCCACAGGGAAGCTGCTAGCCGGGAATTCTCTGCCTGGTTCTACCCGCTGCCCGGAACGCTACGCAGGGCAAAAGCGATTCTCGTCCTCCGTGCTTGCTTTTTCTCAGAAAGAGCCGTGGTGTGCGTTTTCGCCGGAAAACGCGTTTTCGGCCGAAAACGTGTACGTTTGCACTTCCCGGCCACAGGGAAGCTGCTAGCCGGGAATTCTCTGCCTGGTTCTACCCGCTGCCCGGAACTCTACGCAGGGCAAAAGCGATTCTCGTCCTCCGTGCTTGCTTTTTCTCAGAAAGAGCCGTGGTGTGCGTTTTCGCCGGTAAATGCGTTTTCGTCCGAAAACGTGTACGTTTGCACTTCCCGGCCACAGGGAAGCTGCTAGCCGGGAATTCTCTGCCTGGTTCTACCCGCTGCCCGGAACGTTACGCAGGGCAAAAGCGATTCTCGTCCTCCGTGCTTGCTTTTTCTCAGAAAGAGCCGTGGTGTGCGTTTTCGCGGGAAAACGCGTTTTCGGCCGAAAACGTGTACGTTTGCACTTCCCCGCCACAGGGAAGCTGCTAGACGGGAATTCTCTGCCTGGTTCTACCCGCTGCCCGGAACGCTACGCAGGGCAAAAGCGATTCTCGTCCTCCGTGCTTGCTTTTTCTCAGAAAGAGCCGTGGTGTGCGTTTTCGCCGGTAAACGCGTTTTCGGCCGAAAACGTGTACGTTTGCACTTCCCCGCCACAGGGAAGCTGCTAGCCGGGAATTCTCTGCCTGGTTCTACCCGCTGCCCGGAACGCTACGCAGGGCAAAAGCGATTCTCGTCCTCCGTGCTTGCTTTTTCTCAGAAAGAGCCGTGGTGTGCGTTTTCGCCGGAAAACGCGTTTTCGGCGAAAAAGTGTACGTTTGCACTTCCCGGCCACAGGGAACCTGCTAGCCGGGAATTCTCTGCCTGGTTCTACCCGCTGCCCGGAACACTACGCAGGGCAAAAGCGATTCTCGTCCTCCGTGCTTGCTTTTTCTCAGAAAGAGCCGTGGTGTGCGTTTTCGCCAGAAAACGCGTTTTCGGCCGAAAACGTGTACGTTTGCACTTCCCCGCCACAGGGAAGCTGCTAGCCGGGAATTCTCTGCCTGGTTCTACCCGCTGCCCGGAACGCTACGCAGGGCAAAAGCGATTCTCGTCCTCCGTGCTTGCTTTTTCTCAGAAAGAGCCGTGGTGTGCGTTTTCGCGGGAAAACGCGTTTTCGGCCGAAAACGTGTACGTTTGCACTTCCCGGCCACAGGGAAGCTGCTAGCCGGGAATTCTCTGCCTGGTTCTACCCGCTGCCCGGAACGCTACGCAGGGCAAAAGCGATTCTCGTCCTCCGTGCTTGCTTTTTCTCAGAAAGAGCCGTGGTGTGCGTTTTCGCCGGAAAACGCGTTTTCGGCCGAAAACGTGTACGTTTGCACTTCCCGGCCACAGGGCAGCTGCTAGCCGGGAATTCTCTGCCTGGTTCTACCCGCTGCCCGGAACGCTACGCAGGGCAAAAGCGATTCTCGTCCTCCGTGCTTGCTTTTTCTCAGAAAGAGCCGTGGTGTGCGTTTTCGCCGGAAAACGCGTTTTCGGCGAAAATGTGTACGTTTGCACTTCCCGGCCACAGGGAAGCTGCTAGCCGGGAATTCTCTGCCTGGTTCTACCCGCTGCCCGGAACACTACGCAGGGCAAAAGCGATTCTCGTCCTCCGTGCTTGCTTTTTCTCAGAAAGAGCCGTGGTGTGCGTTTTCGCCGGTAAACGCGTTTTCGTCCGAAAACGTGTACGTTTGCACTTCCCGGCCACAGGGAAGCTGCTAGCCGGGAATTCTCTGCCTGGTTCTACCCGCTGCCAGGAACGCTACGCAGGGCAAAAGCTATTCTCGTCCTCCGTGCTTGCTTTTTCTCAGAAAGAGCCGTGGTGTGCGTTTTCGCCGGAAAACGCGTTTTCGGCGAAAATGTATACGTTTGCACTTCCCGGCCACAGGGAAGCTGCTAGCCGGGAATTCTCTGCCTGGTTCTACCCGCTGCCCGGAACACTACGCAGGGCAAAAGCGATTCTCGTCCTCCGTGCTTGCTTTTTCTCAGAAAGAGCCGTGGTGTGCTTTTTCGCCGGTAAACGCGTTTTCGTCCGAAAACGTGTACGTTTGCACTTCCCGGCTTGAGGGAAGCTGCTAGCCGGGAATTCTCTGCCTGGTTCTACCCGCTGCCAGGAACGCTACGCAGGGCAAAAGCTATTCTCGTCCTCCGTGCTTGCTTTTTCTCAGAAAGAGCCGTGGTGTGCGTTTTCGCCGGAAAACGCGTTTTCGGCCGAAAACGTGTACGTTTGCACTTCCCGGCCACAGGGAAGCTGCTAGCCGGCAATTCGCTGCCTATTTCTACCCGCTGCTCAGAACTCTACGCAGGGCAAAAGCGATTCTCGTCCTCCGTGCTTGCTTTTTCTCAGAAAGAGCCGTGGTGTGCGTTTTCGCCGGAAAACGCGTTTTCGGCCGAAAACGTGTACGTTTGCACTTCCCGGCCACAGGGAAGCTGCTAGCCGGGAATTCTCTGCCTGGTTCTACCCGCTGCCCGGAACGCTACGCAGGGCAAAAGCGATTCTCGTCCTCCGTGCTTGCTTTTTCTCAGAAAGAGCCGTGGTGTGCGTTTTCGCCGGAAAACGCGTTTTCGGCCGAAAACGTGTACGTTTGCACTTCCCGGCCACAGGGAAGCTGCTAGCCGGGAATTCTCTGCCTGGTTCTACCCGCTGCCCGGAACGCTACGCAGGGCAAAAGCGATTCTCGTCCTCCGTGCTTGCTTTTTCTCAGAAAGAGCCGTGGTGTGCGTTTTCGCCAGAAAACGCGTTTTCGGCCGAAAACGTGTACGTTTGCACTTCCCGGCCACAGGGAAGCTGCTAGACGGGAATTCTCTGCCTGGTTCTACCCGCTGCCCGGAACGCTACGCAGGGCAAAAGCGATTCTCGTCCTCCGTGCTTGCTTTTTCTCAGATAGAGCCGTGGTGTGCGTTTTCGCCGGAAAACGCGGTTTCGGCCGAAAACGTGTACGTTTGCACTTCCCGGCCACAGGGAAGCTGCTAGCCGGGAATTCTCTGCCTGGTTCTACCCGCTGCCCGGAACACTACGCAGGGCAAAAGCGATTCTCGTCCTCCGTGCTTGCTTTTTCTCAGAAAGAGCCGTGGTGTGCGTTTTCGCCAGAAAACGCGTTTTCGGCCGAAAACGTGTACGTTTGCACTTCCCCGCCACAGGGAAGCTGCTAGCCGGGAATTCTCTGCCTGGTTCTACCCGCTGCCCGGAACGCTACGCAGGGCAAAAGCGATTCTCGTCCTCCGTGCTTGCTTTTTCTCAGAAAGAGCCGTGGTGTGCGTTTTCGCCAGAAAACGCGTTTTCGGCCGAAAACGTGTACGTTTGCACTTCCCGGCCACAGGGAAGCTGCTAGCCGGGAATTCTCTGCCTGGTTCTACCCGCTGCCCGGAACGCTACGCAGGGCAAAAGCGATTCTCGTCCTCCGTGCTTGCTTTTTCTCAGAAAGAGCCGTGGTGTGCGTTTTCGCCAGAAAACGCGTTTTCGGCCGAAAACCTGTACGTTTGCACTTCCCGGCCACAGGGAAGCTGCTAGCCGGGAATTCTCTGCCTGGTTCTACCCGCTGCCCGGAACGCTACGCAGGGCAAAAGCGATTCTCGTCCTCCGTGCTTGCTTTTTCTCAGAAAGAGCCGTGGTGTGCGTTTTCGCCGGAAAACGCGTTGTCGGCGAAAACATGTACGTTTGCACTTCCCCGCCACAGGGAAGCTGCTAGCCGGGAATTCTCTGCCTGGTTCTACCCGCTGCCCGGAACACTACGCAGGGCAAAAGCGATTCTCGTCCTCCGTGCTTGCTTTTTCTCAGAAAGAGCCGTGGTGTGCGTTTTCGCCAGAAAACGCGTTTTCGGCCGAAAACGTGTACGTTTGCACTTCCCCGCCACAGGGCAGCTGCTAGCCGGGAATTCTCTGCCTGGTTCTACCCGCTGCCCGGAACGCTACGCAGGGCAAAAGCGATTCTCGTCCTCCGTGCTTGCTTTTTCTCAGAAAGAGCCGTGGTGTGCGTTTTCGCCAGAAAACGCGTTTTCGGCTGAAAACGTGTACGTTTGCACTTCCCGGCCACAGGGAAGCTGCTAGCCGGGAATTCTCTGCCTGGTTCTACCCGCTGCCCGGAACACTACGCAGGGCAAAAGCGATTCTCGTCCTCCGTTCTTGCTTTTTCTCAGAAAGAGCCGTGGTGTGCGTTTTCGCCGGAAAACGCGTTTTCGGCCGAAAACGTGTACGTTTGCACTTCCCGGCCACAGGGAAGCTGCTAGCCGGGAATTCTCTGCCTGGTTCTACCCGCTGCCCGGAACGCTACGCAGGGCAAAAGCGATTCTCGTCCTCCGTGCTTGCTTTTTCTCAGAAAGAGCCGTGGTGTGCGTTTTCGCCGGAAAACGCGTTTTCGGCCGAAAACGTGTACGTTTGCACTTCCCCGCCACAGGGAAGCTGCTAGACGGGAATTCTCTGCCTCGTTCTACCCGCTGCCAGGAACGCTACGCAGGGCAAAAGCGATTCTCGTCCTCCGTGCTTGCTTTTTCTCAGAAAGAGCCGTGGTGTGCGTTTTCGCCGGAAAACGCGTTTTCGGCCGAAAACGTGTACGTTTGCACTTCCCGGCCACAGGGAAGCTGCTAGCCGGGAATTCTCTGCCTGGTTCTACCCGCTGCCCGGAACGCTACGCAGGGCAAAAGCGATTCTCGTCCTCCGTGCTTGCTTTTTCTCAGAAAGAGCCTTGGTGTGCGTTTTCGCCGGAAAACGCGTTTTCGGCCGAAAACGTGTGCGTTTGCACTTCCCCGCCACAGGGAAGCTGCTAGACGGGAATTCTCTGCCTGGTTCTACCCGCTGCCAGGAACGCTACGCAGGGCAAAAGCGATTCTCGTCCTCCGTGCTTGCTTTTTCTCAGAAAGAGCCGTGGTGTGCGTTTTCGCCGGAAAACGCGTTTTCGGCCGAAAACGTGTACGTTTGCACTTCCCGGCCACAGGGAAGCTGCTAGCCGGGAATTCTCTGCCTGGTTCTACCCGCTGCCCGGAACGCTACGCAGGGCAAAAGCGATTCTCGTCCTCCGTGCTTGCTTTTTCTCAGAAAGAGCCGTGGTGTGCGTTTTCGCGGGAAAACGCGTTTTCGGCCGAAAACGTGTACGTTTGCACTTCCCGGCCACAGGGAAGCTGCTAGCCGGGAATTCTCTTCCTGGTTCTACCCGCTGCCCGGAACGCTACGCAGGGCAAAAGCGATTCTCGTCCTCCGTGCTTGCTTTTTCTCAGAAAGAGCCGTGGTGTGCGTTTTCGCCGGAAAACGCGTTTTCGGCCGAAAACGTGTACGTTTGCACTTCCCGGCCACAAGGAAGCTGCTAGCCGGGAATTCTCTGCCTGGTTCTACCCGCTGCCCGGAACGCTACGCAGGGCAAAAGCGATTCTCGTCCTCCGTGCTTGCTTTTTCTCAGAAAGAGCCGTGGTGTGCGTTTTCGCCGGAAAACGCGTTTTCGGCCGAAAACGTGTACGTTTGCACTTCCCGGCCACAGGGCAGCTGCTAGCCGGGAATTCTCTGCCTGGTTCTACCCGCTGCCCGGAACGCTACGCAGGGCAAAAGCGATTCTCGTCCTCCGTGCTTGCTTTTTCTCAGAAAGAGCCGTGGTGTGCGTTTTCGCCGGAAAACGCGTTTTCGGCCGAAAACGTGTACGTTTGCACTTCCCCGCCACAGGGAAGCTGCTAGACGGGAATTCTCTGCCTGGTTCTACCCGCTGCCCGGAACGCTACGCAGGGCAAAAGCGATTCTCGTCCTCCGTGCTTGCTTTTTCTCAGAAAGAGCCGTGGTGTGCGTTTTCGCCGGAAAACGCGTTTTCGGCCGAAAACGTGTACGTTTGCACTTCCCCGCCACAGGGAAGCTGCTAGCCGGGAATTCTCTGCCTGGTTCTACCCGCTGCCCGGAACGCTACGCAGGGCAAAAGCGATTCTCGTCCTCCGTGCTTGCTTTTTCTCAGAAAGAGCCGTGGTGTGCGTTTTCGCCGGAAAACGCGTTTTCGGCCGAAAACGTGTACGTTTGCACTTCCCGGCCACAGGGAAGCTGCTAGCCGGGAATTCTCTGCCTGGTTCTACCCGCTACCAGGAACGCTACGCAGGGCAAAAGCGATTCTCGTCCTCCGTGCTTGCTTTTTCTCAGAAAGAGCCGTGGTGTGCGTTTTCGCCGGAAAACGCGTTTTCGGCCGAAAACGTGTACGTTTGCACTTCCTGGCCACAGGGAAGCTGCTAGCCGGCAATTCGCTGCCTATTTCTACCCGCTGCTCAGAACGCTACGCAGGGCAAAAGCGATTCTCGTCCTCCGTGCTTGCTTTTTCTCAGAAAGAGCCGTGGTGTGCGTTTTCGCCGGAAAACGCGTTTTCGGCCGAAAACGTGTACGTTTGCACTTCCCGGCCACAGGGAAGCTGCTAGCCGGGAATTCTCTGCCTGGTTCTACCCGCTGCCCGGAACGCTACGCAGGGCAAAAGCGATTCTCGTCCTCCGTGCTTGCTTTTTCTCAGAAAGAGCCGTGGTGTGCGTTTTCGCCAGATAAGGCGTTTTCGGCCGAAAACGAGTACGTTTGCACTTCCCGGCCACAGGGAAGCTGCTAGCCGGGAATTCTCTGCCTGGTTCTACCCGCTGCCCGGAACGCTACGCAGGGCAAAAGCGATTCTCGTCCTCCGTGCTTGCTTTTTCTCAGAAAGAGCCGTGGTGTGCGTTTTCGCCGGAAAACGCGTTTTCGGCCGAAAACGTGTACGTTTGCACTTCCCGGCCACAGGGAAGCTGCTAGCCGGGAATTCTCTGCCTGGTTCTACCCGCTGCCAGGAACGCTACGCAGGGCAAAAGCGATTCTCGTCCTCCGTGCTTGCTTTTTCTCAGAAAGAGCCGTGGTGTGCGTTTTCGCCGGAAAACGCGTTTTCGGCCGAAAACGTGTACGTTTGCACTTCCTGGCCACAGGGAAGCTGCTAGCCGGCAATTCGCTGCCTATTTCTACCCGCTGCTCAGAACGCTACGCAGGGCAAAAGCGATTCTCGTCCTCCGTGCTTGCTTTTTCTCAGAAAGAGCCGTGGTGTGCGTTTTCGCCGGAAAACGCGTTTTCGGCCGAAAACGTGTACGTTTGCACTTCCCGGCCACAGGGAAGCTGCTAGCCGGGAATTCTCTGCCTGGTTCTACCCGCTGCCCGGAACGCTACGCAGGGCAAAAGCGATTCTCGTCCTCCGTGCTTGCTTTTTCTCAGAAAGAGCCGTGGTGTGCGTTTTCGCCGGAAAACGCGTTTTCGGCCGAAAACGTGTACGTTTGCACTTCCCGGCCACAGGGAAGCTGCTAGCCGGGAATTCTCTGCCTGGTTCTACCCACTGCTCAGGACGCTACGCAGGGCAAAAGCGATTCTCGTCCTCCGTGCTTGCTTTTTCTCAGAAAGAGCCGTGGTGTGCGTTTTCGCCGGAAAACGCGTTTTCGGCCGAAAACGTGTACGTTTGCACTTCCCGGCCACAGGGAAGCTGCTAGCCGGGAATTCTCTGCCTGGTTCTACCCGCTGCCCGGAACGCTACGCAGGGCAAAAGCGATTCTCGTCCTCCGTGCTTGCTTTTTCTCAGAAAGAGCCGTGGTGTGCGTTTTCGCCGGAAAACGCGTTTTCGGCCGAAAACCTGTACGTTTGCACTTCCCGGCCACAGGGCAGCTGCTAGCCGGGAATTCTCTGCCTGGTTCTACCCGCTGCCCGGAACGCTACGCAGGGCAAAAGCGATTCTCGTCCTCCGTGCTTGCTTTTTCTCAGAAAGAGCCGTGGTGTGCGTTTTCGCCGGAAAACGCGTTTTCGGCCGAAAACGTGTACGTTTGCACTTCCCCGCCACAGGGAAGCTGCTAGACGGGAATTCTCTGCCTGGTTCTACCCGCTGCCCGGAACGCTACGCAGGGCAAAAGCGATTCTCGTCCTCCGTGCTTGCTTTTTCTCAGAAAGAGCCGTGGTGTGCGTTTTCGCCGGAAAACGCGTTTTCGGCCGAAAACGTGTACGTTTGCACTTCCCCGCCACAGGGAAGCTGCTAGCCGGGAATTCTCTGCCTGGTTCTACCCGCTGCCCGGAACGCTACGCAGGGCAAAAGCGATTCTCGTCCTCCGTGCTTGCTTTTTCTCAGAAAGAGCCGTGGTGTGCGTTTTCGCCAGATAAGGCGTTTTCGGCCGAAAACGAGTACGTTTGCACTTCCCGGCCACAGGGAAGCTGCTAGCCGGGAATTCTCTGCCTGGTTCTACCCGCTGCCCGGAACGCTACGCAGGGCAAAAGCGATTCTCGTCCTCCGTGCTTGCTTTGTCTCAGAAAGAGCCGTGGTGTGCTTTTTCGCCGGAAAACGCGTTTTCGGCCGAAAACGTGTACGTTTGCACTTCCCGGCCACAGGGAAGCTGCTAGCCGGCAATTCTCTGCCTGGTTCTACCCGCTGCCAGGAACGCTACGCAGGGCAAAAGCGATTCTCGTCCTCCGTGCTTGCTTTTTCTCAGAAAGAGCCGTGGTGTGCGTTTTCGCCGGAAAACGCGTTTTCGGCCGAAAACGTGTACGTTTGCACTTCCCCGCCACAGGGAAGCTGCTAGCCGGGAATTCTCTGCCTGGTTCTACCCGCTGCCCGGAGCGCTACGCAGGGCAAAAGCGATTCTCGTCCTCCGTGCTTGCTTTTTCTCAGAAAGAGCCGTGGTGTGCGTTTTCGCCGGAAAACGCGTTTTCGGCCGAAAACATGTACGTTTGCACTTCCCGGCCACAGGGAAGCTGCTAGCCGGGAATTCTCTGCCTGGTTCTACCCGCTGCCAGGAACGCTACGCAGGGCAAAAGCGATTCTCGTCCTCCGTGCTTGCTTTTTCTCAGAAAGAGCCGTGGTGTGCGTTTTCGCCGGAAAACGCGTTTTCGGCCGAAAACGAGTACGTTTGCACTTCCCGGCCACAGGGAAGCTGCTAGCCGGGAATTCTCTGCCTGGTTCTACCCGCTGCCCGGAACGCTACGCAGGGCAAAAGCGATTCTCGTCCTCCGTGCTTGCTTTGTCTCAGAAAGAGCCGTGGTGTGCTTTTTCGCCGGAAAACGCGTTTTCGGCCGAAAACGTGTACGTTTGCACTTCCCGGCCACAGGGAAGCTGCTAGCCGGCAATTCTCTGCCTGGTTCTACCCGCTGCTCAGAACGCTACGCAGGGCAAAAGCGATTCTCGTCCTCCGTGCTTGCTTTTTCTCAGAAAGAGCCGTGGTGTGCGTTTTCGCCGGAAAACGCGTTTTCGGCCGAAAACGTGTACGTTTGCACTTCCCCGCCACAGGGAAGCTGCTAGCCGGGAATTCTCTGCCTGGTTCTACCCGCTGCCCGGAACGCTACGCAGGGCAAAAGCGATTCTCGTCCTCCGTGCTTGCTTTTTCTCAGAAAGAGCCGTGGTGTGCGTTTTCGCCGGAAAACACGTTTTCGGCCGAAAACGTGTACGTTTGCACTTCCCGGCCACAGGGAAGCTGCTAGCCGGGAATTCTCTGCCTGGTTCTACCCGCTGCCAGGAACGCTACGCAGGGCAAAAGCGATTCTCGTCCTCCGTGCTTGCTTTTTCTCAGAAAGAGCCGTGGTGTGCGTTTTCGCCGGAAAACGCGTTTTCGGCCGAAAACGTGTACGTTTGCACTTCCTGGACACAGGGAAGCTGCTAGCCGGCAATTCGCTGCCTATTTCTACCCGCTGCTCAGAACGCTACGCAGGGCAAAAGCGATTCTCGTCCTCCGTGCTTGCTTTTTCTCAGAAAGAGCCGTGGTGTGCGTTTTCGCCGGAAAACGCGTTTTCGGCCGAAAACGTGTACGTTTGCACTTCCCCGCCACAGGGAAGCTGCTAGCCGGGAATTCTCTGCCTGGTTCTACCCGCTGCCCGGAACGCTACGCAGGGCAAAAGCGATTCTCGTCCTCCGTGCTTGCTTTTTCTCAGAAAGAGCCGTGGTGTGCGTTTTCGCCGGAAAACGCGTTTTCGGCCGAAAACGTGTACGTTTGCACTTCCCGGCCACAGGGAAGCTGCTAGCCGGGAATTCTCTGCCTGGTTCTACCCACTGCTCAGAACACTACGCAGGGCAAAACCGATTCTCGTCCTCCGTGCTTGCTTTTTCTCAGAAAGAGCCGTGGTGTGCGTTTTCGCCGGAAAACGCGTTTTCGGCCGAAAACATGTACGTTTGCACTTCCCCGCCACAGGGAAGCTGCTAGACGGGAATTCTCTGCCTGGTTATACCCGCTGCCCGGAACGCTACGCAGGGCAAAAGCGATTCTCGTCCTCCGTGCTTGCTTTTTCTCAGAAAGAGCCGTGGTGTGCGTTTTCGCCGGAAAACGCGTTTTCGGCCGAAAACGTGTACGTTTGCACTTCCCGGCCACAGGGAAGCTGCTAGCCGGGAATTCTCTGCCTGGTTCTACCCGCTGCCCGGAACGCTACGCAGGGCAAAAGCGATTCTCGTCCTCCGTGCTTGCTTTTTCTCAGAAAGAGCCGTGGTGTGCGTTTTCGCCAGATAAGGCGTTTTCGGCCGAAAACGAGTACGTTTGCACTTCCCGGCCACAGGGAAGCTGCTAGCCGGGAATTCTCTGCCTGGTTCTACCCGCTGCCCGGAACGCTACGCAGGGCAAAAGCGATTCTCGTCCTCCGTGCTTGCTTTGTCTCAGAAAGAGCCGTGGTGTGCTTTTTCGCCGGAAAACGCGTTTTCGGCCGAAAACGTGTACGTTTGCACTTCCCGACCACAGGGAAGCTGCTAGCCGGCAATTCTCTGCCTGGTTCTACCCGCTGCTCAGAACGCTACGCAGGGCAAAAGCGATTCTCGTCCTCCGTGCTTGCTTTTTCTCAGAAAGAGCCGTGGTGTGCGTTTTCGCCGGAAAACGCGTTTTCGGCCGAAAACGTGTACGTTTGCACTTCCCCGCCACAGGGAAGCTGCTAGCCGGGAATTCTCTGCCTGGTTCTACCCGCTGCCCGGAACGCTACGCAGGGCAAAAGCGATTCTCGTCCTCCGTGCTTGCTTTTTCTCAGAAAGAGCCGTGGTGTGCGTTTTCGCCGGAAAACGCGTTTTCGGCCGAAAACGTGTACGTTTGCACTTCCCGGCCACAGGGAAGCTGCTAGCCGGGAATTCTCTGCCTGGTTCTACCCGCTGCCAGGAACGCTACGCAGGGCAAAAGCGATTCTCGTCCTCCGTGCTTGCTTTTTCTCAGAAAGAGCCGTGGTGTGCGTTTTCGCCGGAAAACGCGTTTTCGGCCGAAAACGTGTACGTTTGCACTTCCTGGCCACAGGGAAGCTGCTAGCCGGCAATTCGCTGCCTATTTCTACCCGCTGCTCAGAACGCTACGCAGGGCAAAAGCGATTCTCGTCCTCCGTGCTTGCTTTTTCTCAGAAAGAGCCGTGGTGTGCGTTTTCGCCGGAAAACGCGTTTTCGGCCGAAAACGTGTACGTTTGCACTTCCCGGCCACAGGGAAGCTGCTAGCCGGGAATTCTCTGCCTGGTTCTACCCGCTGCCCGGAACGCTACGCAGGGCAAAAGCGATTCTCGTCCTCCGTGCTTGCTTTTTCTCAGAAAGAGCCGTGGTGTGCGTTTTCGCCGGAAAACGCGTTTTCGGCCGAAAACGTGTACGTTTGCACTTCCCGGCCACAGGGAAGCTGCTAGCCGGGAATTCTCTGCCTGGTTCTACCCACTGCTCAGAACACTACGCAGGGCAAAAGCGATTCTCGTCCTCCGTGCTTGCTTTTTCTCAGAAAGAGCCGTGGTGTGCGTTTTCGCCGGAAAACGCGTTTTCGGCCGAAAACGTGTACGTTTGCACTTCCCGGCCACAGGGAAGCTGCTAGCCGGGAATTCTCTGCCTGGTTCTACCCGCTGCCCGGAACGCTACGCAGGGCAAAAGCGATTCTCGTCACCCGTGCTTGCTTTGTCTCAGAAAGAGCCGTGGTGTGCTTTTTCGCCGGAAAACGCGTTTTCGGCCGAAAACGTGTACGTTTGCACTTCCCGGTCACAGGGAAGCTGCTAGCCGGCAATTCTCTGCCTGGTTCTACCCGCTGCTCAGAACGCTACGCAGGGCAAAAGCGATTCTCGTCCTCCGTGCTTGCTTTTTCTCAGAAAGAGCCGTGGTGTGCGTTTTCGCCGGAAAACGCGTTTTCGGCCGAAAACGTGTACGTTTGCACTTCCCGGCCACAGGGAAGCTGCTAGCCGGCAATTCGCTGCCTATTTCTACCCGCTGCTCAGAACGATACGCAGGGCAAAAGCGATTCTCGTCCTCCGTGCTTGCTTTTTCTCAGAAAGAGCCGTGGTGTGCGTTTTCGCCGGAAAACGCGTTTTCGGCCGAAAACGTGTACGTTTGCACTTCCCCGCCACAGGGAAGCTGCTAGCCGGGAATTCTCTGCCTGGTTCTACCCGCTGCCCGGAACGCTACGCAGGGCAAAAGCGATTCTCGTCCTCCGTGCTTGCTTTTTCTCAGAAAGAGCCGTGGTGTGCGTTTTCGCGGGAAAACGCGTTTTCGGCCGAAAACGTGTACGTTTGCACTTCCCGGCCACAGGGAAGCTGCTAGCCGGGAATTCTCTGCCTGGTTCTACCCGCTGCCCGGAACGCTACGCAGGGCAAAAGCGATTCTCGTCCTCCGTGCTTGCTTTTTCTCAGAAAGAGCCGTGGTGTGCGTTTTCGCCGGAAAACGCGTTTTCGGCCGAAAACGTGTACGTTTGCACTTCCCGGCCACAGGGCAGCTGCTAGCCGGGAATTCTCTGCCTGGTTCTACCCGCTGCCCGGAACGCTACGCAGGGCAAAAGCGATTCTCGTCCTCCGTGCTTGCTTTTTCTCAGAAAGAGCCGTGGTGTGCGTTTTCGCCGGAAAACGCGTTTTCGGCGAAAATGTGTACGTTTGCACTTCCCGGCCACAGGGAAGCTGCTAGCCGGGAATTCTCTGCCTGGTTCTACCCGCTGCCCGGAACGCTACGCAGGGCAAAAGCGATTCTCGTCCTCCGTGCTTGCTTTTTCTCAGAAAGAGCCGTGGTGTGCGTTTTCGCCAGAAAACGCGTTTTCGGCCGAAAACCTGTACGTTTGCACTTCCCGGCCACAGGGAAGCTGCTAGCCGGGAATTCTCTGCCTGGTTCTACCCGCTGCCCGGAACGCTACGCAGGGCAAAAGCGATTCTCGTCCTCCGTGCTTGCTTTTTCTCAGAAAGAGCCGTGGTGTGCGTTTTCGCCGGAAAACGCGTTGTCGGCGAAAACATGTACGTTTGCACTTCCCCGCCACAGGGAAGCTGCTAGCCGGGAATTCTCTGCCTGGTTCTACCCGCTGCCCGGAACACTACGCAGGGCAAAAGCGATTCTCGTCCTCCGTGCTTGCTTTTTCTCAGAAAGAGCCGTGGTGTGCGTTTTCGCCAGAAAACGCGTTTTCGGCCGAAAACGTGTACGTTTGCACTTCCCCGCCACAGGGAAGCTGCTAGCCGGGAATTCTCTGCCTGGTTCTACCCGCTGCCCGGAACGCTACGCAGGGCAAAAGCGATTCTCGTCCTCCGTGCTTGCTTTTTCTCAGAAAGAGCCGTGGTGTGCGTTTTCGCCGGAAAACGCGTTTTCGGCCGAAAACGTGTACGTTTGCACTTCCTGGCCACAGGGCAGCTGCTAGCCGGGAATTCTCTGCCTGGTTCTACCCGCTGCCCGGAACGCTACGCAGGGCAAAAGCGATTCTCGTCCTCCGTGCTTGCTTTTTCTCAGAAAGAGCCGTGGTGTGCGTTTTCGCCAGAAAACGCGTTTTCGGCTGAAAACGTGTACGTTTGCACTTCCCGGCCACAGGGAAGCTGCTAGCCGGGAATTCTCTGCCTGGTTCTACCCGCTGCCCGGAACACTACGCAGGGCAAAAGCGATTCTCGTCCTCCGTTCTTGCTTTTTCTCAGAAAGAGCCGTGGTGTGCGTTTTCGCCGGAAAACGCGTTTTCGGCCGAAAACGTGTACGTTTGCACTTCCCGGCCACAGGGAAGCTGCTAGCCGGGAATTCTCTGCCTGGTTCTACCCGCTGCCCGGAACGCTACGCAGGGCAAAAGCGATTCTCGTCCTCCGTGCTTGCTTTTTCTCAGAAAGAGCCGTGGTGTGCGTTTTCGCCGGAAAACGCGTTTTCGGCCGAAAACGTGTACGTTTGCACTTCCCGGCCACAGGGAAGCTGCTAGACGGGAATTCTCTGCCTCGTTCTACCCGCTGCCAGGAACGCTACGCAGGGCAAAAGCGATTCTCGTCCTCCGTGCTTGCTTTTTCTCAGAAAGAGCCGTGGTGTGCGTTTTCGCCGGAAAACGCGTTTTCGGCCGAAAACGTGTACGTTTGCACTTCCCGGCCACAGGGAAGCTGCTAGCCGGGAATTCTCTGCCTGGTTCTACCCGCTGCCCGGAACGCTACGCAGGGCAAAAGCGATTCTCGTCCTCCGTGCTTGCTTTTTCTCAGAAAGAGCCGTGGTGTGCGTTTTCGCCGGTAAACGCGTTTTCGTCCGAAAACGTGTACGTTTGCACTTCCCGGCCACAGGGAAGCTGCTAGCCGGGAATTCTCTGCCTGGTTCTACCCGCTGCCCGGAACGTTACGCAGGGCAAAAGCGATTCTCGTCCTCCGTGCTTGCTTTTTCTCAGAAAGAGCCGTGGTGTGCGTTTTCGCGGGAAAACGCGTTTTCGGCCGAAAACGTGTACGTTTGCACTTCCCGGCCACAGGGAATCTGCTAGCCGGGAATTCTCTGCCTGGTTCTACCCGCTGCCCGGAACGCTACGCAGGGCAAAAGCGATTCTCGTCCTCCGTGCTTGCTTTTTCTCAGAAAGAGCCGTGGTGTGCGTTTTCGCCGGAAAACGCGTTTTCGGCCGAAAACGTGTGCGTTTGCACTTCCCCGCCACAGGGAAGCTGCTAGACGGGAATTCTCTGCCTGGTTCTACCCGCTGCCAGGAACGCTACGCAGGGCAAAAGCGATTCTCGTCCTCCGTGCTTGCTTTTTCTCAGAAAGAGCCGTGGTGTGCGTTTTCGCCGGAAAACGCGTTTTCGGCCGAAAACGTGTACGTTTGCACTTCCCCGCCACAGGGAAGCTGCTAGCCGGCAATTCGCTGCCTATTTCTACCCGCTGCTCAGAACTCTACGCAGGGCAAAAGCGATTCTCGTCCTCCGTGCTTGCTTTTTCTCAGAAAGAGCCGTGGTGTGCGTTTTCGCCGGAAAACGCGTTTTCGGCCGAAAACGTGTACGTTTGCACTTCCCCGCCACAGGGAAGCTGCTAGCCGGGAATTCTCTGCCTGGTTCTACCCGCTGCCCGGAACGCTACGCAGGGCAAAAGCGATTCTCGTCCTCCGTGCTTGCTTTTTCTCAGAAAGAGCCGTGGTGTGCGTTTTCGCGGGAAAACGCGTTTTCGGCCGAAAACGTGTACGTTTGCACTTCCCGGCCACAGGGAAGCTGCTAGCCGGGAATTCTCTTCCTGGTTCTACCCGCTGCCCGGAACGCTACGCAGGGCAAAAGCGATTCTCGTCCTCCGTGCTTGCTTTTTCTCAGAAAGAGCCGTGGTGTGCGTTTTCGCCGGAAAACGCGTTTTCGGCCGAAAACGTGTACGTTTGCACTTCCCGGCCACAAGGAAGCTGCTAGCCGGGAATTCTCTGCCTGGTTCTACCCGCTGCCCGGAACGCTACGCAGGGCAAAAGCGATTCTCGTCCTCCGTGCTTGCTTTTTCTCAGAAAGAGCCGTGGTGTGCGTTTTCGCCGGAAAACGCGTTTTCGGCCGAAAACGTGTACGTTTGCACTTCCCCGCCACAGGGAAGCTGCTAGACGGGAATTCTCTGCCTGGTTATACCCGCTGCCCGGAACGCTACGCAGGGCAAAAGCGATTCTCGTCCTCCGTGCTTGCTTTTTCTCAGAAAGAGCCGTGGTGTGCGTTTTCGCCGGAAAACGCGTTTTCGGCCGAAAACGTGTACGTTTGCACTTCCCGGCCACAGGGAAGCTGCTAGCCGGGAATTCTCTGCCTGGTTCTACCCGCTGCCCGGAACGCTACGCAGGGCAAAAGCGATTCTCGTCCTCCGTGCTTGCTTTTTCTCAGAAAGAGCCGTGGTGTGCGTTTTCGCCAGATAAGGCGTTTTCGGCCGAAAACGAGTACGTTTGCACTTCCCGGCCACAGGGAAGCTGCTAGCCGGGAATTCTCTGCCTGGTTCTACCCGCTGCCCGGAACGCTACGCAGGGCAAAAGCGATTCTCGTCCTCCGTGCTTGCTTTGTCTCAGAAAGAGCCGTGGTGTGCGTTTTCGCCGGAAAACGCGTTTTCGGCCGAAAACGTGTACGTTTGCACTTCCCGGCCACAGGGAAGCTGCTAGCCGGCAATTCTCTGCCTGGTTCTACCCGCTGCTCAGAACGCTACGCAGGGCAAAAGCGATTCTCGTCCTCCGTGCTTGCTTTTTCTCAGAAAGAGCCGTGGTGTGCGTTTTCGCCGGAAAACGCGTTTTCGGCCGAAAACGTGTACGTTTGCACTTCCCCGCCACAGGGAAGCTGCTAGCCGGGAATTCTCTGCCTGGTTCTACCCGCTGCCCGGAACGCTACGCAGGGCAAAAGCGATTCTCGTCCTCCGTGCTTGCTTTTTCTCAGAAAGAGCCGTGGTGTGCGTTTTCGCCGGAAAACGCGTTTTCGGCCGAAAACGTGTACGTTTGCACTTCCCGGCCACAGGGAAGCTGCTAGCCGGGAATTCTCTGCCTATTTCTACCCGCTGCTCAGAACGCTACGCAGGGCAAAAGCGATTCTCGTCCTCCGTGCTTGCTTTTTCTCAGAAAGAGCCGTGGTGTGCGTTTTCGCCGGAAAACGCGTTTTCGGCCGAAAACGTGTACGTTTGCACTTCCCGGCCACAGGGAAGCTGCTAGCCGGGAATTCTCTGCCTGGTTCTACCCGCTGCCCGGAACGCTACGCAGGGCAAAAGCGATTCTCGTCCTCCGTGCTTGCTTTTTCTCAGAAAGAGCCGTGGTGTGCGTTTTCGCCGGAAAACGCGTTTTCGGCCGAAAACGTGTACGTTTGCACTTCCCGGCCACAGGGAAGCTGCTAGCCGGGAATTCTCTGCCTGGTTCTACCCACTGCTCAGAACACTACGCAGGGCAAAAGCGATTCTCGTCCTCCGTGCTTGCTTTTTCTCAGAAAGAGCCGTGGTGTGCGTTTTCGCCGGAAAACGCGTTTTCGGCCGAAAACGTGTACGTTTGCACTTCCCCGCCACAGGGAAGCTGCTAGACGGGAATTCTCTGCCTGGTTATACCCGCTGCCCGGAACGCTACGCAGGGCAAAAGCGATTCTCGTCCTCCGTGCTTGCTTTTTCTCAGAAAGAGCCGTGGTGTGCGTTTTCGCCGGAAAACGCGTTTTCGGCCGAAAACGTGTACGTTTGCACTTCCCGGCCACAGGGAAGCTGCTAGCCGGGAATTCTCTGCCTGGTTCTACCCGCTGCCCGGAACGCTACGCAGGGCAAAAGCGATTCTCGTCCTCCGTGCTTGCTTTTTCTCAGAAAGAGCCGTGGTGTGCGTTTTCGCCAGATAAGGCGTTTTCGGCCGAAAACGAGTACGTTTGCACTTCCCGGCCACAGGGAAGCTGCTAGCCGGGAATTCTCTGCCTGGTTCTACCCGCTGCCCGGAACGCTACGCAGGGCAAAAGCGATTCTCGTCCTCCGTGCTTGCTTTTTCTCAGAAAGAGCCGTGGTGTGCGTTTTCGCCGGAAAACGCGTTTTCGGCCGAAAACGTGTACGTTTGCACTTCCCGGCCACAGGGAAGCTGCTAGCCGGGAATTCTCTGCCTGGTTCTACCCGCTGCCAGGAACGCTACGCAGGGCAAAAGCGATTCTCGTCCTCCGTGCTTGCTTTTTCTCAGAAAGAGCCGTGGTGTGCGTTTTCGCCGGAAAACGCGTTTTCGGCCGAAAACGTGTACGTTTGCACTTCCTGGCCACAGGGAAGATGCTAGCCGGCAATTCGCTGCCTATTTCTACCCGCTGCTCAGAACGCTACGCAGGGCAAAAGCGATTCTCGTCCTCCGTGCTTGCTTTTTCTCAGAAAGAGCCGTGGTGTGCGTTTTCGCCGGAAAACGCGTTTTCGGCCGAAAACGTGTACGTTTGCACTTCCCGGCCACAGGGAAGCTGCTAGCCGGGAATTCTCTGCCTGGTTCTACCCGCTGCCCGGAACGCTACGCAGGGCAAAAGCGATTCTCGTCCTCCGTGCTTGCTTTGTCTCAGAAAGAGCCGTGGTGTGCTTTTTCGCCGGAAAACGCGTTTTCGGCCGAAAACGTGTACGTTTGCACTTCCCGGCCACAGGGAAGCTGCTAGCCGGCAATTCTCTGCCTGGTTCTACCCGCTGCTCAGAACGCTACGCAGGGCAAAAGCGATTCTCGTCCTCCGTGCTTGCTTTTTCTCAGAAAGAGCCGTGGTGTGCGTTTTCGCCGGAAAACGCGTTTTCGGCCGAAAACGTGTACGTTTGCACTTCCCCGCCACAGGGAAGCTGCTAGCCGGGAATTCTCTGCCTGGTTCTACCCGCTGCCCGGAACGCTACGCAGGGCAAAAGCGATTCTCGTCCTCCGTGCTTGCTTTTTCTCAGAAAGAGCCGTGGTGTGCGTTTTCGCCGGAAAACGCGTTTTCGGCCGAAAACGTGTACGTTTGCACTTCCCGGCCACAGGGAAGCTGCTAGCCGGGAATTCTCTGCCTGGTTCTACCCGCTGCCCGGAACGCTACGCAGGGCAAAAGCGATTCTCGTCCTCCGTGCTTGCTTTGTCTCAGAAAGAGCCGTGGTGTGCTTTTTCGCCGGAAAACGCGTTTTCGGCCGAAAACGAGTACGTTTGCACTTCCCGGCCACAGGGAAGCTGCTAGCCGGGAATTCTCTGCCTGGTTCTACCCGCTGCCCGGAACGCTACGCAGGGCAAAAGCGATTCTCGTCCTCCGTGCTTGCTTTGTCTCAGAAAGAGCCGTGGTGTGCTTTTTCGCCGGAAAACGCGTTTTCGGCCGAAAACGTGTACGTTTGCACTTCCCGGCCACAGGGAAGCTGCTAGCCGGCAATTCTCTGCCTGGTTCTACCCGCTGCTCAGAACGCTACGCAGGGCAAAAGCGATTCTCGTCCTCCGTGCTTGCTTTGTCTCAGAAAGAGCCGTGGTGTGCGTTTTCGCCGGAAAACGCGTTTTCGGCCGAAAACGTGTACGTTTGCACTTCCCCGCCACAGGGAAGCTGCTAGCCGGGAATTCTCTGCCTGGTTCTACCCGCTGCCCGGAACGCTACGCAGGGCAAAAGCGATTCTCGTCCTCCGTGCTTGCTTTTTCTCAGAAAGAGCCGTGGTGTGCGTTTTCGCCGGAAAACGCGTTTTCGGCCGAAAACGTGTACGTTTGCACTTCCCGGCCACAGGGAAGCTGCTAGCCGGGAATTCTCTGCCTGGTTCTACCCGCTGCCAGGAACGCTACGCAGGGCAAAAGCGATTCTCGTCCTCCGTGCTTGCTTTTTCTCAGAAAGAGCCGTGGTGTGCGTTTTCGCCGGAAAACGCGTTTTCGGCCGAAAACGTGTACGTTTGCACTTCCTGGCCACAGGGAAGCTGCTAGCCGGCAATTCGCTGCCTATTTCTACCCGCTGCTCAGAACGCTACGCAGGGCAAAAGCGATTCTCGTCCTCCGTGCTTGCTTTTTCTCAGAAAGAGCCGTGGTGTGCGTTTTCGCCGGAAAACGCGTTTTCGGCCGAAAACGTGTACGTTTGCACTTCCCGGCCACAGGGAAGCTGCTAGCCGGGAATTCTCTGCCTGGTTCTACCCGCTGCCCGGAACGCTACGCAGGGCAAAAGCGATTCTCGTCCTCCGTGCTTGCTTTTTCTCAGAAAGAGCCGTGGTGTGCGTTTTCGCCGGAAAACGCGTTTTCGGCCGAAAACGTGTACGTTTGCACTTCCCCGCCACAGGGAATCTGCTAGCCGGGAATTCTCTGCCTGGTTCTACCCGCTGCCCGGAACGCTACGCAGGGCAAAAGCGATTCTCGTCCTCCGTGCTTGCTTTGTCTCAGAAAGAGCCGTGGTGTGCTTTTTCGCCGGAAAACGCGTTTTCGGCCGAAAACGTGTACGTTTGCACTTCCCGGCCACAGGGAAGCTGCTAGCCGGCAATTCTCTGCCTGGTACTACCCGCTGCTCAGAACGCTACGCAGGGCAAAAGCGATTCTCGTCCTCCGTGCTTGCTTTTTCTCAGAAAGAGCCGTGGTGTGCGTTTTCGCCGGAAAACGCGTTTTCGGCCGAAAACGTGTACGTTTGCACTTCCCCGCCACAGGGAAGCTGCTAGCCGGGAATTCTCTGCCTGGTTCTACCCGCTGCCCGGAACGCTACGCAGGGCAAAAGCGATTCTCGTCCTCCGTGCTTGCTTTTTCTCAGAAAGAGCCGTGGTGTGCGTTTTCGCCGGAAAACGCGTTTTCGGCCGAAAACGTGTACGTTTGCACTTCCCGGCCACAGGGAAGCTGCTAGCCGGGAATTCTCTGCCTGGTTCTACCCGCTGCCAGGAACGCTACGCAGGGCAAAAGCGATTCTCGTCCTCCGTGCTTGCTTTTTCTCAGAAAGAGCCGTGGTGTGCGTTTTCGCCGGAAAACGCGTTTTCGGCCGAAAACGTGTACGTTTGCACTTCCTGGCCACAGGGAAGCTGCTAGCCGGAAATTCGCTGCCTATTTCTACCCGCTGCTCAGAACGCTACGCAGGGCAAAAGCGATTCTCGTCCTCCGTGCTTGCTTTTTCTCAGAAAGAGCCGTGGTGTGCGTTTTCGCCGGAAAACGCGTTTTCGGCCGAAAACGTGTACGTTTGCACTTCCCGGCCACAGGGAAGCTGCTAGCCGGGAATTCTCTGCCTGGTTCTACCCGCTGCCCGGAACGCTACGCAGGGCAAAAGCGATTCTCGTCCTCCGTGCTTGCTTTTTCTCAGAAAGAGCCGTGGTGTGCGTTTTCGCCGGAAAACGCGTTTTCGGCCGAAAACGTGTACGTTTGCACTTCCCGGCCACAGGGAAGCTGCTAGCCGGGAATTCTCTGCCTGGTTCTACCCACTGCTCAGAACACTACGCAGGGCAAAAGCGATTCTCGTCCTCCGTGCTTGCTTTTTCTCAGAAAGAGCCGTGGTGTGCGTTTTCGCCGGAAAACGCGTTTTCGGCCGAAAACGTGTACGTTTGCACTTCCCGGCCACAGGGAAGCTGCTAGCCGGGAATTCTCTGCCTGGTTCTACCCGCTGCCCGGAACGCTACGCAGGGCAAAAGCGATTCTCGTCCTCCGTGCTTGCTTTGTCTCAGAAAGAGCCGTGGTGTGCGTTTTCGCCGGAAAACGCGTTTTCGGCCGAAAACGTGTACGTGTGCACTTCCCGGCCACAGGGAAGCTGCTAGCCGGCAATTCTCTGCCTGGTTCTACCCGCTGCTCAGAACGCTACGCAGGGCAAAAGCGATTCTCGTCCTCCGTGCTTGCTTTTTCTCAGAAAGAGCCGTGGTGTGCGTTTTCGCCGGAAAACGCGTTTTCGGCCGAAAACGTGTACGTTTGCACTTCCCGGCCACAGGGAAGCTGCTAGCCGGGAATTCTCTGCCTGGTTCTACCCGCTGCCCGGAACGCTACGCAGGGCAAAAGCGATTCTCGTCCTCCGTGCTTGCTTTTTCTCAGAAAGAGCCGTGGTGTGCGTTTTCGCCGGAAAACGCGTTTTCGGCCGAAAACGTGTACGTTTGCACTTCCCGGCCACAGGGAAGCTGCTAGCCGGGAATTCTCTGCCTGGTTCTACCCGCTGCCCGGAACGCTACGCAGGGCAAAAGCGATTCTCGTCCTCCGTGCTTGCTTTGTCTCAGAAAGAGCCGTGGTGTGCGTTTTCGCCGGAAAACGCGTTTTCGGCCGAAAACGTGTACGTTTGCACTTCCCGGCCACAGGGAAGCTGCTAGCCGGCAATTCTCTGCCTGGTTCTACCCGCTGCTCAGAACGCTACGCAGGGCAAAAGCGATTCTCGTCCTCCGTGCTTGCTTTTTCTCAGAAAGAGCCGTGGTGTGCGTTTTCGCCGGGAAACGCGTTTTCGGCCGAAAACGTGTACGTTTGCACTTCCCCGCCACAGGGAAGCTGCTAGCCGGGAATTCTCTGCCTGGTTCTACCCGCTGCCCGGAACGCTACGCAGGGCAAAAGCGATTCTCGTCCTCCGTGCTTGCTTTTTCTCAGAAAGAGCCGTGGTGTGCGTTTTCGCCGGAAAACGCGTTTTCGGCCGAAAACGTGTACGTTTGCACTTCCCGGCCACAGGGAAGCTGCTAGCCGGGAATTCTCTGCCTGGTTCTACCCGCTGCCAGGAACGCTACGCAGGGCAAAAGCGATTCTCGTCCTCCGTGCTTGCTTTTTCTCAGAAAGAGCCGTGGTGTGCGTTTTCGCCGGAAAACGCGTTTTCGGCCGAAAACGTGTACGTTTGCACTTCCCCGCCACAGGGAAGCTGCTAGACGGGAATTCGCTGCCTATTTCTACCCGCTGCTCAGAACGCTACGCAGGGCAAAAGCGATTCTCGTCCTCCGTGCTTGCTTTTTCTCAGAAAGAGCCGTGGTGTGCGTTTTCGCCGGAAAACGCGTTTTCGGCCGAAAACGTGTACGTTTGCACTTCCCGGCCACAGGGAAGCTGCTAGCCGGGAATTCTCTGCCTGGTTCTACCCGCTGCCCGGAACGCTACGCAGGGCAAAAGCGATTCTCGTCCTCCGTGCTTGCTTTTTCTCAGAAAGAGCCGTGGTGTGCGTTTTCGCCGGAAAACGCGTTTTCGGCCGAAAACGTGTACGTTTGCAGTTCCCGGCCACAGGGCAGCTGCTAGCCGGGAATTCTCTGCCTGGTTCTACCCGCTGCCTGGAACGCTACGCAGGGCAAAAGCGATTCTCGTCCTCCGTGCTTGCTTTTTCTCAGAAAGAGCCGTGGTGTGCGTTTTCGCCGGAAAACGCGTTTTCGGCCGAAAACGTGTACGTTTGCACTTCCCCGCCACAGGGAAGCTGCTAGACGGGAATTCTCTGCCTGGTTATACCCGCTGCCCGGAACGCTACGCAGGGCAAAAGCGATTCTCGTCCTCCGTGCTTGCTTTTTCTCAGAAAGAGCCGTGGTGTGCGTTTTCGCCGGAAAACGCGTTTTCGGCCGAAAACGTGTACGTTTGCACTTCCCCGCCACAGGGAAGCTGCTAGACGGGAATTCTCTGCCTGGTTATACCCGCTGCCCGGAACGCTACGCAGGGCAAAAGCGATTCTCGTCCTCCGTGCTTGCTTTTTCTCAGAAAGAGCCGTGGTGTGCGTTTTCGCCGGAAAACGCGTTTTCGGCCGAAAACGTGTACGTTTGCACTTCCCCGCCACAGGGAAGCTGCTAGCCGGGAATTCTCTGCCTGGTTCTACCCGCTGCCCGGAACGCTACGCAGGGCAAAAGCGATTCTCGTCCTCCGTGCTTGCTTTTTCTCAGAAAGAGCCGTGGTGTGCGTTTTCGCCAGATAAGGCGTTTTCGGCCGAAAACGAGTACGTTTGCACTTCCCGGCCACAGGGAAGCTGCTAGCCGGGAATTCTCTGCCTCGTTCTACCCGCTGCCCGGAACGCTACGCAGGGCAAAAGCGATTCTCGTCCTCCGTGCTTGCTTTGTCTCAGAAAGAGCCGTGGTGTGCTTTTTCGCCGGAAAACGCGTTTTCGGCCGAAAACGTGTACGTTTGCACTTCCCGGCCACAGGGAAGCTGCTAGCCGGCAATTCTCTGCCTGGTTCTACCCGCTGCTCAGAACGCTACGCAGGGCAAAAGCGATTCTCGTCCTCCGTGCTTGCTTTTTCTCAGAAAGAGCCGTGGTGTGCGTTTTCGCCGGAAAACGCGTTTTCGGCCGAAAACGTGTACGTTTGCACTTCCCCGCCACAGGGAAGCTGCTAGCCGGGAATTCTCTGCCTGGTTCTACCCGCTGCCCGGAACGCTACGCAGGGCAAAAGCGATTCTCGTCCTCCGTGCTTGCTTTTTCTCAGAAAGAGCCGTGGTGTGCGTTTTCGCCGGAAAACGCGTTTTCGGCCGAAAACGTGTACGTTTGCACTTCCTGGCCACAGGGAAGCTGCTAGCCGGCAATTCGCTGCCTATTTCTACCCGCTGCTCAGAACGCTACGCAGGGCAAAAGCGATTCTCGTCCTCCGTGCTTGCTTTTTCTCAGAAAGAGCCGTGGTGTGCGTTTTCGCCGGAAAACGCGTTTTCGGCCGAAAACGTGTACGTTTGCACTTCCCGGCCACAGGGAAACTGCTAGCCGGGAATTCTCTGCCTGGTTCTACCCGCTGCCCGGAACGCTACGCAGGGCAAAAGCGATTCTCGTCCTCCGTGCTTGCTTTTTCTCAGAAAGAGCCGTGGTGTGCGTTTTCGCCGGAAAACGCGTTTTCGGCCGAAAACGTGTACGTTTGCACTTCCCGGCCACAGGGAAGCTGCTAGCCGGGAATTCTCTGCCTGGTTCTACCCACTGCTCAGAACACTACGCAGGGCAAAACCGATTCTCGTCCTCCGTGCTTGCTTTTTCTCAGAAAGAGCCGTGGTGTGCGTTTTCGCCGGAAAACGCGTTTTCGGCCGAAAACGTGTACGTTTGCACTTCCCCGCCACAGGGAAGCTGCTAGACGGGAATTCTCTGCCTGGTTATACCCGCTGCCCGGAACGCTACGCAGGGCAAAAGCGATTCTCGTCCTCCGTGCTTGCTTTTTCTCAGAAAGAGCCGTGGTGTGCGTTTTCGCCGGAAAACGCGTTTTCGGCCGAAAACGTGTACGTTTGCACTTCCCGGCCACAGGGAAGCTGCTAGCCGGGAATTCTCTGCCTGGTTCTACCCGCTGCCCGGAACGCTACGCAGGGCAAAAGCGATTCTCGTCCTCCGTGCTTGCTTTTTCTCAGAAAGAGCCGTGGTGTGCGTTTTCGCCAGATAAGGCGTTTTCGGCCGAAAACGAGTACGTTTGCACTTCCCGGCCACAGGGAAGCTGCTAGCCGGGAATTCTCTGCCTGGTTCTACCCGCTGCCCGGAACGCTACGCAGGGCAAAAGCGATTCTCGTCCTCCGTGCTTGCTTTTTCTCAGAAAGAGCCGTGGTGTGCGTTTTCGCCGGAAAACGCGTTTTCGGCCGAAAACGTGTACGTTTGCACTTCCCGGCCACAGGGAAGCTGCTAGCCGGGAATTCTCTGCCTGGTTCTACCCGCTGCCAGGAACGCTACGCAGGGCAAAAGCGATTCTCGTCCTCCGTGCTTGCTTTTTCTCAGAAAGAGCCGTGGTGTGCGTTTTCGCCGGAAAACGCGTTTTCGGCCGAAAACGTGTACGTTTGCACTTCCCGGCCACAGGGAAGCTGCTAGCCGGGAATTCTCTGCCTGGTTCTACCCGCTGCCCGGAACGCTACGCAGGGCAAAAGCGATTCTCGTCCTCCGTGCTTGCTTTTTCTCAGAAAGAGCCGTGGTGTGCGTTTTCGCCGGAAAACGCGTTTTCGGCCGAAAACGTGTACGTTTGCACTTCCCGGCCACAGGGAAGCTGCTAGCCGGGAATTCTCTGCCTGGTTCTACCCACTGCTCAGGACGCTACGCAGGGCAAAAGCGATTCTCGTCCTCCGTGCTTGCTTTTTCTCAGAAAGAGCCGTGGTGTGCGTTTTCGCCGGAAAACGCGTTTTCGGCCGAAAACGTGTACGTTTGCACTTCCCGGCCACAGGGAAGCTGCTAGCCGGGAATTCTCTGCCTGGTTCTACCCGCTGCCCGGAACGCTACGCAGGGCAAAAGCGATTCTCGTCCTCCGTGCTTGCTTTTTCTCAGAAAGAGCCGTGGTGTGCGTTTTCGCCGGAAAACGCGTTTTCGGCCGAAAACGTGTACGTTTGCACTTCCCCGCCACAGGGAAGCTGCTAGCCGGGAATTCTCTGCCTGGTTCTACCCGCTGCCCGGAACGCTACGCAGGGCAAAAGCGATTCTCGTCCTCCGTGCTTGCTTTTTCTCAGAAAGAGCCGTGGTGTGCGTTTTCGCCGGAAAACGCGTTTTCGGCCGAAAACGTGTACGTTTGCACTTCCCCGCCGCAGGGAAGCTGCTAGACGGGAATTCTCTGCCTGGTTCTACCCGCTGCCCGGAACGCTACGCAGGGCAAAAGCGATTCTCGTCCTCCGTGCTTGCTTTTTCTCAGAAAGAGCCGTGGTGTGCGTTTTCGCCGGAAAACGCGTTTTCGGCCGAAAACGTGTACGTTTGCACTTCCCCGCCACAGGGAAGCTGCTAGCCGGGAATTCTCTGCCTGGTTCTACCCGCTGCCCGGAACGCTACGCAGGGCAAAAGCGGTTCTCGTCCTCCGTGCTTGCTTTTTCTCAGAAAGAGCCGTGGTGTGCGTTTTCGCCAGATAAGGCGTTTTCGGCCGAAAACGAGTACGTTTGCACTTCCCGGCCACAGGGAAGCTGCTAGCCGGGAATTCTCTGCCTGGTTCTACCCGCTGCCCGGAACGCTACGCAGGGCAAAAGCGATTCTCGTCCTCCGTGCTTGCTTTGTCTCAGAAAGAGCCGTGGTGTGCTTTTTCGCCGGAAAACGCGTTTTCGGCCGAAAACGTGTACGTTTGCACTTCCCGGCCACAGGGAAGCTGCTAGCCGGCAATTCTCTGCCTGGTTCTACCCGCTGCTCAGAACGCTACGCAGGGCAAAAGCGATTCTCGTCCTCCGTGCTTGCTTTTTCTCAGAAAGAGCCGTGGTGTGCGTTTTCGCCGGAAAACGCGTTTTCGGCCGAAAACGTGTACGTTTGCACTTCCCCGCCACAGGGAAGCTGCTAGCCGGGAATTCTCTGCCTGGTTCTACCCGCTGCCCGGAACGCTACGCAGGGCAAAAGCGATTCTCGTCCTCCGTGCTTGCTTTTTCTCAGAAAGAGCCGTGGTGTGCGTTTTCGCCGGAAAACGCGTTTTCGGCCGAAAACGTGTACGTTTGCACTTCCCGGCCACAGGGAAGCTGCTAGCCGGGAATTCTCTGCCTGGTTCTACCCGCTGCCCGGAACGCTACGCAGGGCAAAAGCGATTCTCGTCCTCCGTGCTTGCTTTGTCTCAGAAAGAGCCGTGGTGTGCTTTTTCGCCGGAAAACGCGTTTTCGGCCGAAAACGTGTACGTTTGCACTTCCCGGCCACAGGGAAGCTGCTAGCCGGCAATTCTCTGCCTGGTTCTACCCGCTGCTCAGAACGCTACGCAGGGCAAAAGCGATTCTCGTCCTCCGTGCTTGCTTTTTCTCAGAAAGAGCCGTGGTGTGCGTTTTCGCCGGAAAACGCGTTTTCGGCCGAAAACGTGTACGTTTGCACTTCCCCGCCACAGGGAAGCTGCTAGCCGGGAATTCTCTGCCTGGTTCTACCCGCTGCCCGGAACGCTACGCAGGGCAAAAGCGATTCTCGTCCTCCGTGCTTGCTTTTTCTCAGAAAGAGCCGTGGTGTGCGTTTTCGCCGGAAAACGCGTTTTCGGCCGAAAACGTGTACGTTTGCACTTCCCGGCCACAGGGAAGCTGCTAGCCGGGAATTCTCTGCCTGGTTCTACCCGCTGCCAGGAACGCTACGCAGGGCAAAAGCGATTCTCGTCCTCCGTGCTTGCTTTTTCTCAGAAAGAGCCGTGGTGTGCGTTTTCGCCGGAAAACGCGTTTTCGGCCGAAAACGTGTACGTTTGCACTTCCTGGCCACAGGGAAGCTGCTAGCCGGCAATTCGCTGCCTATTTCTACCCGCTGCTCAGAACGCTACGCAGGGCAAAAGCGATTCTCGTCCTCCGTGCTTGCTTTTTCTCAGAAAGAGCCGTGGTGTGCGTTTTCGCCGGAAAACGCGTTTTCGGCCGAAAACGTGTACGTTTGCACTTCCCGGCCACAGGGAAGCTGCTAGCCGGGAATTCTCTGCCTGGTTCTACCCGCTGCCCGGAACGCTACGCAGGGCAAAAGCGATTCTCGTCCTCCGTGCTTGCTTTTTCTCAGAAAGAGCCGTGGTGTGCGTTTTCGCCGGAAAACGCGTTTTCGGCCGAAAACGTGTACGTTTGCACTTCCCGGCCACAGGGAAGCTGCTAGCCGGGAATTCTCTGCCTGGTTCTACCCACTGCTCAGAACACTACGCAGGGCAAAACCGATTCTCGTCCTCCGTGCTTGCTTTTTCTCAGAAAGAGCCGTGGTGTGCGTTTTCGCCGGAAAACGCGTTTTCGGCCGAAAACGTGTACGTTTGCACTTCCCCGCCACAGGGAAGCTGCTAGACGGGAATTCTCTGCCTGGTTCTACCCGCTGCCCGGAACGCTACGCAGGGCAAAAGCGATTCTCGTCCTCCGTGCTTGCTTTTTCTCAGAAAGAGCCGTGGTGTGCGTTTTCGCCGGAAAACGCGTTTTCGGCCGAAAACGTGTACGTTTGCACTTCCCGGCCACAGGGAAGCTGCTAGCCGGGAATTCTCTGCCTGGTTCTACCCGCTGCCCGGAACGCTACGCAGGGCAAAAGCGATTCTCGTCCTCCGTGCTTGCTTTGTCTCAGAAAGAGCCGTGGTGTGCTTTTTCGCCGGAAAACGCGTTTTCGGCCGAAAACGTGTACGTTTGCACTTCCCGGCCACAGGGAAGCTGCTAGCCGGCAATTCTCTGCCTGGTTCTACCCGCTGCCAGGAACGCTACGCAGGGCAAAAGCGATTCTCGTCCTCCGTGCTTGCTTTTTCTCAGAAAGAGCCGTGGTGTGCGTTTTCGCCGGAAAACGCGTTTTCGGCCGAAAACGTGTACGTTTGCACTTCCCGGCCACAGGGAAGCTGCTAGCCGGCAATTCGCTGCCTATTTCTACCCGCTGCTCAGAACGCTACGCAGGGCAAAAGCGATTCTCGTCCTCCGTGCTTGCTTTTTCTCAGAAAGAGCCGTGGTGTGCGTTTTCGCCGGAAAACGCGTTTTCGGCCGAAAACGTGTACGTTTGCACTTCCCGGCCACAGGGAAGCTGCTAGCCGGGAATTCTCTGCCTGGTTCTACCCGCTGCCCGGAACGCTACGCAGGGCAAAAGCGATTCTCGTCCTCCGTGCTTGCTTTTTCTCAGAAAGAGCCGTGGTGTGCGTTTTCGCCGGAAAACGCGTTTTCGGCCGAAAACGTGTACGTTTGCACTTCCCGGCCACAGGGAAGCTGCTAGCCGGGAATTCTCTGCCTGGTTCTACCCACTGCTCAGAACACTACGCAGGGCAAAACCGATTCTCGTCCTCCGTGCTTGCTTTTTCTCAGAAAGAGCCGTGGTGTGCGTTTTCGCCGGAAAACGCGTTTTCGGCCGAAAACGTGTACGTTTGCACTTCCCCGCCACAGGGAAGCTGCTAGACGGGAATTCTCTGCCTGGTTCTACCCGCTGCCCGGAACGCTACGCAGGGCAAAAGCGATTCTCGTCCTCCGTGCTTGCTTTTTCTCAGAAAGAGCCGTGGTGTGCGTTTTCGCCGGAAAACGCGTTTTCGGCCGAAAACGTGTACGTTTGCACTTCCCGGCCACAGGGAAGCTGCTAGCCGGGAATTCTCTGCCTGGTTCTACCCGCTGCCCGGAACGCTACGCAGGGCAAAAGCGATTCTCGTCCTCCGTGCTTGCTTTTTCTCAGAAAGAGCCGTGGTGTGCGTTTTCGCCAGATAAGGCGTTTTCGGCCGAAAACGAGTACGTTTGCACTTCCCGGCCACAGGGAAGCTGCTAGCCGGGAATTCTCTGCCTGGTTCTACCCGCTGCCCGGAACGCTACGCAGGGCAAAAGCGATTCTCGTCCTCCGTGCTTGCTTTGTCTCAGAAAGAGCCGTGGTGTGCTTTTTCGCCGGAAAACGCGTTTTCGGCCGAAAACGTGTACGTTTGCACTTCCCGGCCACAGGGAAGCTGCTAGCCGGCAATTCTCTGCCTGGTTCTACCCGCTGCTCAGAACGCTACGCAGGGCAAAAGCGATTCTCGTCCTCCGTGCTTGCTTTTTCTCAGAAAGAGCCGTGGTGTGCGTTTTCGCCGGAAAACGCGTTTTCGGCCGAAAACGTGTACGTTTGCACTTCCCGGCCACAGGGAAGCTGCTAGCCGGGAATTCTCTGCCTGGTTCTACCCGCTGCCCGGAACGCTACGCAGGGCAAAAGCGATTCTCGTCCTCCGTGCTTGCTTTTTCTCAGAAAGAGCCGTGGTGTGCGTTTTCGCCGGAAAACGCGTTTTCGGCCGAAAACGTGTACGTTTGCACTTCCCGGCCACAGGGAAGCTGCTAGCCGGGAATTCTCTGCCTGGTTCTACCCGCTGCCAGGAACGCTACGCAGGGCAAAAGCGATTCTCGTCCTCCGTGCTTGCTTTTTCTCAGAAAGAGCCGTGGTGTGCGTTTTCGCCGGAAAACGCGTTTTCGGCCGAAAACGTGTACGTTTGCACTTCCTGGCCACAGGGAAGCTGCTAGCCGGCAATTCGCTGCCTATTTCTACCCGCTGCTCAGAACGCTACGCAGGGCAAAAGCGATTCTCGTCCTCCGTGCTTGCTTTTTCTCAGAAAGAGCCGTGGTGTGCGTTTTCGCCGGAAAACGCGTTTTCGGCCGAAAACGTGTACGTTTGCACTTCCCGGCCACAGGGAAGCTGCTAGCCGGGAATTCTCTGCCTGGTTCTACCCGCTGCCCGGAACGCTACGCAGGGCAAAAGCGATTCTCGTCCTCCGTGCTTGCTTTTTCTCAGAAAGAGCCGTGGTGTGCGTTTTCGCCGGAAAACGCGTTTTCGGCCGAAAACGTGTACGTTTGCACTTCCCGGCCACAGGGAAGCTGCTAGCCGGGAATTCTCTGCCTGGTTCTACCCACTGCTCAGAACACTACGCAGGGCAAAACCGATTCTCGTCCTCCGTGCTTGCTTTTTCTCAGAAAGAGCCGTGGTGTGCGTTTTCGCCGGAAAACGCGTTTTCGGCCGAAAACGTGTACGTTTGCACTTCCCCGCCACAGGGAAGCTGCTAGACGGGAATTCTCTGCCTGGTTCTACCCGCTGCCCGGAACGCTACGCAGGGCAAAAGCGATTCTCGTCCTCCGTGCTTGCTTTTTCTCAGAAAGAGCCGTGGTGTGCGTTTTCGCCGGAAAACGCGTTTTCGGCCGAAAACGTGTACGTTTGCACTTCCCGGCCACAGGGAAGCTGCTAGCCGGGAATTCTCTGCCTGGTTCTACCCGCTGCCCGGAACGCTACGCAGGGCAAAAGCGATTCTCGTCCTCCGTGCTTGCTTTTTCTCAGAAAGAGCCGTGGTGTGCGTTTTCGCCAGATAAGGCGTTTTCGGCCGAAAACGAGTACGTTTGCACTTCCCGGCCACAGGGAAGCTGCTAGCCGGGAATTCTCTGCCTGGTTCTACCCGCTGCCCGGAACGCTACGCAGGGCAAAAGCGATTCTCGTCCTCCGTGCTTGCTTTGTCTCAGAAAGAGCCGTGGTGTGCTTTTTCGCCGGAAAACGCGTTTTCGGCCGAAAACGTGTACGTTTGCACTTCCCGGCCACAGGGAAGCTGCTAGCCGGCAATTCTCTGCCTGGTTCTACCCGCTGCTCAGAACGCTACGCAGGGCAAAAGCGATTCTCGTCCTCCGTGCTTGCTTTTTCTCAGAAAGAGCCGTGGTGTGCGTTTTCGCCGGAAAACGCGTTTTCGGCCGAAAACGTGTACGTTTGCACTTCCCCGCCACAGGGAAGCTGCTAGCCGGGAATTCTCTGCCTGGTTCTACCCGCTGCCCGGAACGCTACGCAGGGCAAAAGCGATTCTCGTCCTCCGTGCTTGCTTTTTCTCAGAAAGAGCCGTGGTGTGCGTTTTCGCCGGAAAACGCGTTTTCGGCCGAAAACGTGTACGTTTGCACTTCCCGGCCACAGGGAAGCTGCTAGCCGGGAATTCTCTGCCTGGTTCTACCCGCTGCCAGGAACGCTACGCAGGGCAAACGCGATTCTCGTCCTCCGTGCTTGCTTTTTCTCAGAAAGAGCCGTGGTGTGCGTTTTCGCCGGAAAACGCGTTTTCGGCCGAAAACGTGTACGTTTGCACTTCCTGGCAACAGGGAAGCTGCTAGCCGGCAATTCGCTGCCTATTTCTACCCGCTGCTCAGAACGCTACGCAGGGCAAAAGCGGTTCTCGTCCTCCGTGCTTGCTTTTTCTCAGAAAGAGCCGTGGTGTGCGTTTTCGCCGGAAAACGCGTTTTCGGCCGAAAACGTGTACGTTTGCACTTCCCGGCCACAGGGAAGCTGCTAGCCGGGAATTCTCTGCCTGGTTCTACCCGCTGCCCGGAACGCTACGCAGGGCAAAAGCGATTCTCGTCCTCCGTGCTTGCTTTTTCTCAGAAAGAGCCGTGGTGTGCGTTTTCGCCGGAAAACGCGTTTTCGGCCGAAAACGTGTACGTTTGCACTTCCCGGCCACAGGGAAGCTGCTAGCCGGGAATTCTCTGCCTGGTTCTACCCACTGCTCAGAACACTACGCAGGGCAAAAGCGATTCTCGTCCTCCGTGCTTGCTTTTTCTCAGAAAGAGCCGTGGTGTGCGTTTTCGCCGGAAAACGCGTTTTCGGCCGAAAACGTGTACGTTTGCACTTCCCGGCCACAGGGAAGCTGCTAGCCGGGAATTCTCTGCCTGGTTCTACCCGCTGCCCGGAACGCTACGCAGGGCAAAAGCGATTCTCGTCCTCCGTGCTTGCTTTGTCTCAGAAAGAGCCGTGGTGTGCTTTTTCGCCGGAAAACGCGTTTTCGGCCGAAAACGTGTACGTTTGCACTTCCCGGCCACAGGGAAGCTGCTAGCCGGCAATTCTCTGCCTGGTTCTACCCGCTGCTCAGAACGCTACGCAGGGCAAAAGCGATTCTCGTCCTCCGTGCTTGCTTTTTCTCAGAAAGAGCCGTGGTGTGCGTTTTCGCCGGAAAACGCGTTTTCGGCCGAAAACGAGTACGTTTGCACTTCCCCGCCACAGGGAAGCTGCTAGCCGGGAATTCTCTGCCTGGTTCTACCCGCTGCCCGGAACGCTACGCAGGGCAAAAGCGATTCTCGTCCTCCGTGCTTGCTTTTTCTCAGAAAGAGCCGTGGTGTGCGTTTTCGCTGGAAAACGCGTTTTCGGCCGAAAACGTGTACGTTTGCACTTCCCGGCCACAGGGAAGCTGCTAGCCGGGAATTCTCTGCCTGGTTCTACCCGCTGCCCGGAACGCTACGCAGGGCAAAAGCGATTCTCGTCCTCCGTGCTTGCTTTGTCTCAGAAAGAGCCGTGGTGTGCTTTTTCGCCGGAAAACGCGTTTTCGGCCGAAAACGTGTACGTTTGCACTTCCCGGCCACAGGGAAGCTGCTAGCCGGCAATTCTCTGCCTGGTTCTACCCGCTGCTCAGAACGCTACGCAGGGCAAAAGCGATTCTCGTCCTCCGTGCTTGCTTTTTCTCAGAAAGAGCCGTGGTGTGCGTTTTCGCCGGAAAACGCGTTTTCGGCCGAAAACGTGTACGTTTGCACTTCCCCGCCACAGGGAAGCTGCTAGCCGGGAATTCTCTGCCTGGTTCTACCCGCTGCCCGGAACGCTACGCAGGGCGAAAGCGATTCTCGTCCTCCGTGCTTGCTTTTTCTCAGAAAGAGCCGTGGTGTGCGTTTTCGCCGGAAAACGCGTTTTCGGCCGAAAACGTGTACGTTTGCACTTCCCGGCCACAGGGAAGCTGCTAGCCGGGAATTCTCTGCCTGGTTCTACCCGCTGCCAGGAACGCTACGCAGGGCAAAAGCGATTCTCGTCCTCCGTGCTTGCTTTTTCTCAGAAAGAGCCGTGGTGTGCGTTTTCGCCGGAAAACGCGTTTTCGGCCGAAAACGTGTACGTTTGCACTTCCTGGCAACAGGGAAGCTGCTAGCCGGCAATTCGCTGCCTATTTCTACCCGCTGCTCAGAACGCTACGCAGGGCAAAAGCGATTCTCGTCCTCCGTGCTTGCTTTTTCTCAGAAAGAGCCGTGGTGTGCGTTTTCGCCGGAAAACGCGTTTTCGGCCGAAAACGTGTACGTTTGCACTTCCCGGCCACAGGGAAGCTGCTAGCCGGGAATTCTCTGCCTGGTTCTACCCGCTGCCCGGAACGCTACGCAGGGCAAAAGCGATTCTCGTCCTCCGTGCTTGCTTTTTCTCAGAAAGAGCCGTGGTGTGCGTTTTCGCCGGAAAACGCGTTTTCGGCCGAAAACGTGTACGTTTGCACTTCCCGGCCACAGGGAAGCTGCTAGCCGGGAATTCTCTGCCTGGTTCTACCCGCTGCCCGGAACGCTACGCAGGGCAAAAGCGATTCTCGTCCTCCGTGCTTGCTTTTTCTCAGAAAGAGCCGTGGTGTGCGTTTTCGCCAGATAAGGCGTTTTCGGCCGAAAACGAGTACGTTTGCACTTCCCGGCCACAGGGAAGCTGCTAGCCGGGAATTCTCTGCCTGGTTCTACCCGCTGCCCGGAACGCTACGCAGGGCAAAAGCGATTCTCGTCCTCCGTGCTTGCTTTGTCTCAGAAAGAGCCGTGGTGTGCTTTTTCGCCGGAAAACGCGTTTTCGGCCGAAAACGTGTACGTTTGCACTTCCCGGCCACAGGGAAGCTGCTAGCCGGCAATTCTCTGCCTGGTTCTACCCGCTGCTCAGAACGCTACGCAGGGCAAAAGCGATTCTCGTCCTCCGTGCTTGCTTTTTCTCAGAAAGAGCCGTGGTGTGCGTTTTCGCCGGAAAACGCGTTTTCGGCCGAAAACGTGTACGTTTGCACTTCCCCGCCACAGGGAAGCTGCTAGCCGGGAATTCTCTGCCTGGTTCTACCCGCTGCCCGGAACGCTACGCAGGGCAAAAGCGATTCTCGTCCTCCGTGCTTGCTTTTTCTCAGAAAGAGCCGTGGTGTGCGTTTTCGCCGGAAAACGCGTTTTCGGCCGAAAACGTGTACGTTTGCACTTCCCGGCCACAGGGAAGCTGCTAGCCGGGAATTCTCTGCCTGGTTCTACCCGCTGCCAGGAACGCTACGCAGGGCAAAAGCGATTCTCGTCCTCCGTGCTTGCTTTTTCTCAGAAAGAGCCGTGGTGTGCGTTTTCGCCAGATAAGGCGTTTTCGGCCGAAAACGAGTACGTTTGCACTTCCCGGCCACAGGGAAGCTGCTAGCCGGGAATTCTCTGCCTGGTTCTACCCGCTGCCCGGAACGCTACGCAGGGCAAAAGCGATTCTCGTCCTCCGTGCTTGCTTTGTCTCAGAAAGAGCCGTGGTGTGCTTTTTCGCCGGAAAACGCGTTTTCGGCCGAAAACGTGTACGTTTGCACTTCCCGGCCACAGGGAAGCTGCTAGCCGGCAATTCTCTGCCTGGTTCTACCCGCTGCTCAGAACGCTACGCAGGGCAAAAGCGATTCTCGTCCTCCGTGCTTGCTTTTTCTCAGAAAGAGCCGTGGTGTGCGTTTTCGCCGGAAAACGCGTTTTCGGCCGAAAACGTGTACGTTTGCACTTCCCCGCCACAGGGAAGCTGCTAGCCGGGAATTCTCTGCCTGGTTCTACCCGCTGCCCGGAACGCTACGCAGGGCAAAAGCGATTCTCGTCCTCCGTGCTTGCTTTTTCTCAGAAAGAGCCGTGGTGTGCGTTTTCGCCGGAAAACGCGTTTTCGGCCGAAAACGTGTACGTTTGCACTTCCCCGCCACAGGGAAGCTGCTAGCCGGGAATTCTCTGCCTGGTTCTACCCGCTGCCCGGAACGCTACGCAGGGCAAAAGCGATTCTCGTCCTCCGTGCTTGCTTTTTCTCAGAAAGAGCCGTGGTGTGCGTTTTCGCCGGAAAACGCGTTTTCGGCCGAAAACGTGTACGTTTGCACTTCCTGGCAACAGGGAAGCTGCTAGCCGGCAATTCGCTGCCTATTTCTACCCGCTGCTCAGAACGCTACGCAGGGCAAAAGCGATTCTCGTCCTCCGTGCTTGCTTTTTCTCAGAAAGAGCCGTGGTGTGCGTTTTCGCCGGAAAACGCGTTTTCGGCCGAAAACGTGTACGTTTGCACTTCCCGGCCACAGGGAAGCTGCTAGCCGGGAATTCTCTGCCTGGTTCTACCCGCTGCCCGGAACGCTACGCAGGGCAAAAGCGATTCTCGTCCTCCGTGCTTGCTTTTTCTCAGAAAGAGCCGTGGTGTGCGTTTTCGCCGGAAAACGCGTTTTCGGCCGAAAACGTGTACGTTTGCACTTCCCGGCCACAGGGAAGCTGCTAGCCGGGAATTCTCTGCCTGGTTCTACCCACTGCTCAGAACACTACGCAGGGCAAAAGCGATTCTCGTCCTCCGTGCTTGCTTTTTCTCAGAAAGAGCCGTGGTGTGCGTTTTCGCCGGAAAACGCGTTTTCGGCCGAAAACGTGTACGTTTGCACTTCCCGGCCACAGGGAAGCTGCTAGCCGGGAATTCTCTGCCTGGTTCTACCCGCTGCCCGGAACGCTACGCAGGGCAAAAGCGATTCTCGTCCTCCGTGCTTGCTTTGTCTCAGAAAGAGCCGTGGTGTGCTTTTTCGCCGGAAAACGCGTTTTCGGCCGAAAACGTGTACGTTTGCACTTCCCGGCCACAGGGAAGCTGCTAGCCGGCAATTCTCTGCCTGGTTCTACCCGCTGCTCAGAACGCTACGCAGGGCAAAAGCGATTCTCGTCCTCCGTGCTTGCTTTTTCTCAGAAAGAGCCGTGGTGTGCGTTTTCGCCGGAAAACGCGTTTTCGGCCGAAAACGAGTACGTTTGCACTTCCCCGCCACAGGGAAGCTGCTAGCCGGGAATTCTCTGCCTGGTTCTACCCGCTGCCCGGAACGCTACGCAGGGCAAAAGCGATTCTCGTCCTCCGTGCTTGCTTTTTCTCAGAAAGAGCCGTGGTGTGCGTTTTCGCCGGAAAACGCGTTTTCGGCCGAAAACGTGTACGTTTGCACTTCCCGGCCACAGGGAAGCTGCTAGCCGGGAATTCTCTGCCTGGTTCTACCCGCTGCCCGGAACGCTACGCAGGGCAAAAGCGATTCTCGTCCTCCGTGCTTGCTTTGTCTCAGAAAGAGCCGTGGTGTGCTTTTTCGCCGGAAAACGCGTTTTCGGCCGAAAACGTGTACGTTTGCACTTCCCGGCCACAGGGAAGCTGCTAGCCGGCAATTCTCTGCCTGGTTCTACCCGCTGCTCAGAACGCTACGCAGGGCAAAAGCGATTCTCGTCCTCCGTGCTTGCTTTTTCTCAGAAAGAGCCGTGGTGTGCGTTTTCGCCGGAAAACGCGTTTTCGGCCGAAAACGTGTACGTTTGCACTTCCCCGCCACAGGGAAGCTGCTAGCCGGGAATTCTCTGCCTGGTTCTACCCGCTGCCCGGAACGCTACGCAGGGCGAAAGCGATTCTCGTCCTCCGTGCTTGCTTTTTCTCAGAAAGAGCCGTGGTGTGCGTTTTCGCCGGAAAACGCGTTTTCGGCCGAAAACGTGTACGTTTGCACTTCCCGGCCACAGGGAAGCTGCTAGCCGGCATTTCTCTGCCTGGTTCTACCCGCTGCCAGGAACGCTACGCAGGGCAAAAGCGATTCTCGTCCTCCGTGCTTGCTTTTTCTCAGAAAGAGCCGTGGTGTGCGTTTTCGCCGGAAAACGCGTTTTCGGCCGAAAACGTGTACGTTTGCACTTCCTGGCCACAGGGAAGCTGCTAGCCGGCAATTCGCTGCCTATTTCTACCCGCTGCTCAGAACGCTACGCAGGGCAAAAGCGATTCTCGTCCTCCGTGCTTGCTTTTTCTCAGAAAGAGCCGTGGTGTGCGTTTTCGCCGGAAAACGCGTTTTCGGCCGAAAACGTGTACGTTTGCACTTCCCGGCCACAGGGAAGCTGCTAGCCGGGAATTCTCTGCCTGGTTCTACCCGCTGCCAGGAACGCTACGCAGGGCAAAAGCGATTCTCGTCCTCCGTGCTTGCTTTTTCTCAGAAAGAGCCGTGGTGTGCGTTTTCGCCGGAAAACGCGTTTTCGGCCGAAAACGTGTACGTTTGCACTTCCTGGCAACAGGGAAGCTGCTAGCCGGCAATTCGCTGCCTATTTCTACCCGCTGCTCAGAACGCTACGCAGGGCAAAAGCGATTCTCGTCCTCCGTGCTTGCTTTTTCTCAGAAAGAGCCGTGGTGTGCGTTTTCGCCGGAAAACGCGTTTTCGGCCGAAAACGTGTACGTTTGCACTTCCCGGCCACAGGGAAGCTGCTAGCCGGGAATTCTCTGCCTGGTTCTACCCGCTGCCCGGAACGCTACGCAGGGCAAAAGCGATTCTCGTCCTCCGTGCTTGCTTTTTCTCAGAAAGAGCCGTGGTGTGCGTTTTCGCCGGAAAACGCGTTTTCGGCCGAAAACGTGTACGTTTGCACTTCCCGGCCACAGGGAAGCTGCTAGCCGGGAATTCTCTGCCTGGTTCTACCCACTGCTCAGAACACTACGCAGGGCAAAAGCGATTCTCGTCCTCCGTGCTTGCTTTATCTCAGAAAGAGCCGTGGTGTGCGTTTTCGCCGGAAAACGCGTTTTCGGCCGAAAACGTGTACGTTTGCACTTCCCGGCCACAGGGAAGCTGCTAGCCGGGAATTCTCTGCCTGGTTCTACCCGCTGCCCGGAACGCTACGCAGGGCAAAAGCGATTCTCGTCCTCCGTGCTTGCTTTGTCTCAGAAAGAGCCGTGGTGTGCTTTTTCGCCGGAAAACGCGTTTTCGGCCGAAAACGTGTACGTTTGCACTTCCCGGCCACAGGGAAGCTGCTAGCCGGCAATTCTCTGCCTGGTTCTACCCGCTGCTCAGAACGCTACGCAGGGCAAAAGCGATTCTCGTCCTCCGTGCTTGCTTTTTCTCAGAAAGAGCCGTGGTGTGCGTTTTCGCCGGAAAACGCGTTTTCGGCCGAAAACGTGTACGTTTGCACTTCCCCGCCACAGGGAAGCTGCTAGCCGGGAATTCTCTGCCTGGTTCTACCCGCTGCCCGGAACGCTACGCAGGGCAAAAGCGATTCTCGTCCTCCGTGCTTGCTTTTTCTCAGAAAGAGCCGTGGTGTGCGTTTTCGCCGGAAAACGCGTTTTCGGCCGAAAACGTGTACGTTTGCACTTCCCGGCCACAGGGAAGCTGCTAGCCGGCAATTCTCTGCCTGGTTCTACCCGCTGCCCGGAACGCTACGCAGGGCAAAAGCGATTCTCGTCCTCCGTGCTTGCTTTGTCTCAGAAAGAGCCGTGGTGTGCTTTTTCGCCGGAAAACGCGTTTTCGGCCGAAAACGTGTACGTTTGCACTTCCCGGCCACAGGGAAGCTGCTAGCCGGCAATTCTCTGCCTGGTTCTACCCGCTGCTCAGAACGCTACGCAGGGCAAAAGCGATTCTCGTCCTCCGTGCTTGCTTTTTCTCAGAAAGAGCCGTGGTGTGCGTTTTCGCCGGAAAACGCGTTTTCGGCCGAAAACGTGTACGTTTGCACTTCCCCGCCACAGGGAAGCTGCTAGCCGGGAATTCTCTGCCTGGTTCTACCCGCTGCCCGGAACGCTACGCAGGGCGAAAGCGATTCTCGTCCTCCGTGCTTGCTTTTTCTCAGAAAGAGCCGTGGTGTGCGTTTTCGCCGGAAAACGCGTTTTCGGCCGAAAACGTGTACGTTTGCACTTCCCGGCCACAGGGAAGCTGCTAGCCGGGAATTCTCTGCCTGGTTCTACCCGCTGCCAGGAACGCTACGCAGGGCAAAAGCGATTCTCGTCCTCCGTGCTTGCTTTTTCTCAGAAAGAGCCGTGGTGTGCGTTTTCGCCGGAAAACGCGTTTTCGGCCGAAAACGTGTACGTTTGCACTTCCTGGCCACAGGGAAGCTGCTAGCCGGCAATTCGCTGCCTATTTCTACCCGCTGCTCAGAACGCTACGCAGGGCAAAAGCGATTCTCGTCCTCCGTGCTTGCTTTTTCTCAGAAAGAGCCGTGGTGTGCGTTTTCGCCGGAAAACGCGTTTTCGGCCGAAAACGTGTACGTTTGCACTTCCCGGCCACAGGGAAGCTGCTAGCCGGGAATTCTCTGCCTGGTTCTACCCGCTGCCCGGAACGCTACGCAGGGCAAAAGCGATTCTCGTCCTCCGTGCTTGCTTTTTCTCAGAAAGAGCCGTGGTGTGCGTTTTCGCCGGAAAACGCGTTTTCGGCCGAAAACGTGTACGTTTGCACTTCCCGGCCACAGGGAAGCTGCTAGCCGGGAATTCTCTGCCTGGTTCTACCCGCTGCCCGGAACGCTACGCAGGGCAAAAGCGATTCTCGTCCTCCGTGCTTGCTTTTTCTCAGAAAGAGCCGTGGTGTGCGTTTTCGCCGGAAAACGCGTTTTCGGCCGAAAACGTGTACGTTTGCACTTCCCGGCCACAGGGCAGCTGCTAGCCGGGAATTCTCTGCCTGGTTCTACGCGCTGCCCGGAACGCTACGCAGGGCAAAAGCGATTCTCGTCCTCCGTGCTTGCTTTTTCTCAGAAAGAGCCGTGGTGTGCGTTTTCGCCGGAAAACGCGTTTTCGGCCGAAAACGTGTACGTTTGCACTTCCCCGCCACAGGGAAGCTGCTAGACGGGAATTCTCTGCCTGGTTATACCCGCTGCCCGGAACGCTACGCAGGGCAAAAGCGATTCTCGTCCTCCGTGCTTGCTTTTTCTCAGAAAGAGCCGTGGTGTGCGTTTTCGCCGGAAAACGCGTTTTCGGCCGAAAACGTGTACGTTTGCACTTCCCCGCCACAGGGAAGCTGCTAGCCGGGAATTCTCTGCCTGGTTCTACCCGCTGCCCGGAACGCTACGCAGGGCAAAAGCGATTCTCGTCCTCCGTGCTTGCTTTTTCTCAGAAAGAGCCGTGGTGTGCGTTTTCGCCAGATAAGGCGTTTTCGGCCGAAAACGAGTACGTTTGCACTTCCCGGCCACAGGGAAGCTGCTAGCCGGGAATTCTCTGCCTGGTTCTACCCGCTGCCCGGAACGCTACGCAGGGCAAAAGCGATTCTCGTCCTCCGTGCTTGCTTTGTCTCAGAAAGAGCCGTGGTGTGCTTTTTCGCCGGAAAACGCGTTTTCGGCCGAAAACGTGTACGTTTGCACTTCCCCGCCACAGGGAAGCTGCTAGCCGGGAATTCTCTGCCTGGTTCTACCCGCTGCCCGGAACGCTACGCAGGGCAAAAGCGATTCTCGTCCTCCGTGCTTGCTTTTTCTCAGAAAGAGCCGTGGTGTGCGTTTTCGCCGGAAAACGCGTTTTCGGCCGAAAACGTGTACGTTTGCACTTCCCGGCCACAGGGAAGCTGCTAGCCGGGAATTCTCTGCCTGGTTCTACCCGCTGCCAGGAACGCTACGCAGGGCAAAAGCGATTCTCGTCCTCCGTGCTTGCTTTTTCTCAGAAAGAGCCGTGGTGTGCGTTTTCGCCGGAAAACGCGTTTTCGGCCGAAAACGTGTACTTTTGCACTTCCCCGCCACAGGGAAGCTGCTAGCCGGCAATTCGCTGCCTATTTCTACCCGCTGCTCAGAACGCTACGCAGGGCAAAAGCGATTCTCGTCCTCCGTGCTTGCTTTTTCTCAGAAAGAGCCGTGGTGTGCGTTTTCGCCGGAAAACGCGTTTTCGGCCGAAAACGTGTACGTTTGCACTTCCCGGCCACAGGGAAGCTGCTAGCCGGGAATTCTCTGCCTGGTTCTACCCGCTGCCCGGAACGCTACGCAGGGCAAAAGCGATTCTCGTCCTCCGTGCTTGCTTTTTCTCAGAAAGAGCCGTGGTGTGCGTTTTCGCCGGAAAACGCGTTTTCGGCCGAAAACGTGTACGTTTGCACTTCCCGGCCACAGGGAAGCTGCTAGCCGGGAATTCTCTGCCTGGTTCTACCCACTGCTCAGAACACTACGCAGGGCAAAAGCGATTCTCGTCCTCCGTGCTTGCTTTTTCTCAGAAAGAGCCGTGGTGTGCGTTTTCGCCGGAAAACGCGTTTTCGGCCGAAAACGTGTACGTTTGCACTTCCCGGCCACAGGGAAGCTGCTAGCCGGGAATTCTCTGCCTGGTTCTACCCGCTGCCCGGAACGCTACGCAGGGCAAAAGCGATTCTCGTCCTCCGTGCTTGCTTTTTCTCAGAAAGAGCCGTGGTGTGCGTTTTCGCCGGAAAACGCGTTTTCGGCCGAAAACGTGTACGTTTGCACTTCCCGGCCACAGGGAAGCTGCTAGCCGGGAATTCTCTGCCTGGTTCTACCCGCTGCCCGGAACGCTACGCAGGGCAAAAGCGATTCTCGTCCTCCGTGCTTGCTTTTTCTCAGAAAGAGCCGTGGTGTGCGTTTTCGCCGGAAAACGCGTTTTCGGCCGAAAACGAGTACGTTTGCACTTCCCGGCCACAGGGAAGCTGCTAGCCGGGAATTCTCTGCCTGGTTCTACCCGCTGCCCGGAACGCTACGCAGGGCAAAAGCGATTCTCGTCCTCCGTGCTTGCTTTGTCTCAGAAAGAGCCGTGGTGTGCTTTTTCGCCGGAAAACGCGTTTTCGGCCGAAAACGTGTACGTTTGCACTTCCCGGCCACAGGGAAGCTGCTAGCCGGCATTTCTCTGCCTGGTTCTACCCGCTGCTCAGAACGCTACGCAGGGCAAAAGCGATTCTCGTCCTCCGTGCTTGCTTTTTCTCAGAAAGAGCCGTGGTGTGCGTTTTCGCCGGAAAACGCGTTTTCGGCCGAAAACGTGTACGTTTGCACTTCCCCGCCACAGGGAAGCTGCTAGCCGGGAATTCTCTGCCTGGTTCTACCCGCTGCCCGGAACGCTACGCAGGGCAAAAGCGATTCTCGTCCTCCGTGCTTGCTTTTTCTCAGAAAGAGCCGTGGTGTGCGTTTTCGCCGGAAAACGCGTTTTCGGCCGAAAACGTGTACGTTTGCACTTCCCGGCCACAGGGAAGCTGCTAGCCGGGAATTCTCTGCCTGGTTCTACCCGCTGCCAGGAACGCTACGCAGGGCAAAAGCGATTCTCGTCCTCCGTGCTTGCTTTTTCTCAGAAAGAGCCGTGGTGTGCGTTTTCGCCGGAAAACGCGTTTTCGGCCGAAAACGTGTACGTTTGCACTTCCTGGCCACAGGGAAGCTGCTAGCCGGCAATTCGCTGCCTATTTCTACCCGCTGCTCAGAACGCTACGCAGGGCAAAAGCGATTCTCGTCCTCCGTGCTTGCTTTTTCTCAGAAAGAGCCGTGGTGTGCGTTTTCGCCAGAAAACGCGTTTTCGGCCGAAAACGTGTACGTTTGCACTTCCCGGCCACAGGGAAGCTGCTAGCCGGGAATTCTCTGCCTGGTTCTACCCACTGCTCAGAACACTACGCAGGGCAAAAGCGATTCTCATCCTCCGTGCTTGCTTTTTCTCAGAAAGAGCCGTGGTGTGCGTTTTCGCCGGAAAACGCGTTTTCGGCCGAAAACGTGTACGTTTGCACTTCCCGGCCACAGGGAAGCTGCTAGCCGGGAATTCTCTGCCTGGTTCTACCCGCTGCCCGGAACGCTACGCAGGGCAAAAGCGATTCTCGTCCTCCGTGCTTGCTTTTTCTCAGAAAGAGCCGTGGTGTGCGTTTTCGCGGGAAAACGCGTTTTCGGCCGAAAACGTGTACGTTTGCACTTCCCGGCCACAGGGAAGCTGCTAGCCGGGAATTCTCTGCCTGGTTCTACCCGCTGCCCGGAACGCTACGCAGGGCAAAAGCGATTCTCGTCCTCCGTGCTTGCTTTTTCTCAGAAAGAGCCGTGGTGTGCGTTTTCGCCGGAAAACGCGTTTTCGGCCGAAAACGTGTACGTTTGCACTTCCCGGCCACAGGGAAGCTGCTAGCCGGGAATTCTCTGCCTGGTTCTACCCGCTGCCCGGAACGCTACGCAGGGCAAAAGCGATTCTCGTCCTCCGTGCTTGCTTTTTCTCAGAAAGAGCCGTGGTGTGCATTTTCGCCGGTAAACGCCTTTTCGGCCGAAAACGTGTACGTTTGCACTTCCCGGCCACAGGGAAGCTGCTAGCCGGGAATTCTCTGCCTGGTTCTACCCGCTGCCCGGAACGCTACGCAGGGCAAAAGCGATTCTCGTCCTCCGTGCTTGCTTTTTCTCAGAAAGAGCCGTGGTGTGCGTTTTCGCCGGAAAACGCGTTTTCGGCCGAAAACGTGTACGTTTGCACTTCCCGGCCACAGGGCAGCTGCTAGCCGGGAATTCTCTGCCTGGTTCTACCCGCTGCCCGGAACGCTACGCAGGGCAAAAGCGATTCTCGTCCTCCGTGCTTGCTTTTTCTCAGAAAGAGCCGTGGTGTGCGTTTTCGCCGGAAAACGCGTTTTCGGCCGAAAACGAGTACGTTTGCACTTCCCGGCCACAGGGAAGCTGCTAGCCGGGAATTCTCTGCCTGGTTCTACCCGCTGCCCGGAACGCTACGCAGGGCAAAAGCGATTCCTCCGTGCTTGCTTTTTCTCAGAAAGAGCCGTGGTGTGCGTTTTCGCCGGAAAACGCGTTTTCGGCCGAAAACGTGTACGTTTGCACTTCCCGGCCACAGGGAAGCTGCTAGCCGGGAATTCTCTGCCTGGTTCTACCCACTGCTCAGAACACTACGCAGGGCAAAAGCGATTCTCGTCCTCCGTGCTTGCTTTTTCTCAGAAAGAGCCGTGGTGTGCGTTTTCGCCGGAAAACGCGTTTTCGGCCGAAAACGTGTACGTTTGCACTTCCCGGCCACAGGGAAGCTGCTAGCCGGGAATTCTCTGCCTGGTTCTACCCGCTGCCAGGAACGCTACGCAGGGCAAAAGCGATTCTCGTCCTCCGTGCTTGCTTTTTCTCAGAAAGAGCCGTGGTGTGCGTTTTCGCCGGAAAACACGTTTTCGGCCGAAAACGTGTACGTTTGCACTTCCCGGCCACAGGGCAGCTGCTAGCCGGGAATTCTCTGCCTGGTTCTACCCGCTGCCCGGAACGCTACGCAGGGCAAAAGCGATTCTCGTCCTCCGTGCTTGCTTTTTCTCAGAAAGAGCCGTGGTGTGCGTTTTCGCCGGAAAACGCGTTTTCGGCCGAAAACGTGTACGTTTGCACTTCCCGGCCACAGGGAAGCTGCTAGCCGGGAATTCTCTGCCTGGTTCTACCCGCTGCCCGGAACGCTACGCAGGGCAAAAGCGATTCTCGTCCTCCGTGCTTGCTTTTTCTCAGAAAGAGCCGTGGTGTGCGTTTTCGCCGGAAAACGCGTTTTCGGCCGAAAACGTGTACGTTTGCACTTCCCGGCCACAGGGAAGCTGCTAGCCGGGAATTCTCTGCCTGGTTCTACCCACTGCTCAGAACACTACGCAGGGCAAAAGCGATTCTCGTCCTCCGTGCTTGCTTTATCTCAGAAAGAGCCGTGGTGTGCGTTTTCGCCGGAAAACGCGTTTTCGGCCGAAAACGTGTACGTTTGCACTTCCCGGCCACAGGGAAGCTGCTAGCCGGGAATTCTCTGCCTGGTTCTACCCGCTGCCCGGAACGCTACGCAGGGCAAAAGCGATTCTCGTCCTCCGTGCTTGCTTTGTCTCAGAAAGAGCCGTGGTGTGCTTTTTCGCCGGAAAACGCGTTTTCGGCCGAAAACGTGTACGTTTGCACTTCCCGGCCACAGGGAAGCTGCTAGCCGGGAATTCTCTGCCTGGTTCTACCCGCTGCCCGGAACGCTACGCAGGGCAAAAGCGATTCTCGTCCTCCGTGCTTGCTTTTTCTCAGAAAGAGCCGTGGTGTGCGTTTTCGCCGGAAAACGCGTTTTCGGCCGAAAACGTGTACGTTTGCACTTCCCGGCCACAGGGAAGCTGCTAGCCGGCAATTCTCTGCCTGGTTCTACCCGCTGCTCAGAACGCTACGCAGGGCAAAAGCGATTCTCGTCCTCCGTGCTTGCTTTTTCTCAGAAAGAGCCGTGGTGTGCGTTTTCGCCGGAAAACGCGTTTTCGGCCGAAAACGTGTACGTTTGCACTTCCCCGCCACAGGGAAGCTGCTAGCCGGGAATTCTCTGCCTGGTTCTACCCGCTGCCCGGAACGCTACGCAGGGCAAAAGCGATTCTCGTCCTCCGTGCTTGCTTTTTCTCAGAAAGAGCCGTGGTGTGCGTTTTCGCCGGAAAACGCGTTTTCGGCCGAAAACGTGTACGTTTGCACTTCCCGGCCACAGGGAAGCTGCTAGCCGGGAATTCTCTGCCTGGTTCTACCCGCTGCCCGGAACGCTACGCAGGGCAAAAGCGATTCTCGTCCTCCGTGCTTGCTTTGTCTCAGAAAGAGCCGTGGTGTGCTTTTTCGCCGGAAAACGCGTTTTCGGCCGAAAACGTGTACGTTTGCACTTCCCGGCCACAGGGAAGCTGCTAGCCGGCAATTCTCTGCCTGGTTCTACCCGCTGCTCAGAACGCTACGCAGGGCAAAAGCGATTCTCGTCCTCCGTGCTTGCTTTTTCTCAGAAAGAGCCGTGGTGTGCGTTTTCGCCGGAAAACGCGTTTTCGGCCGAAAACGTGTACGTTTGCACTTCCCCGCCACAGGGAAGCTGCTAGCCGGCAATTCGCTGCCTATTTCTACCCGCTGCTCAGAACGCTACGCAGGGCAAAAGCGATTCTCGTCCTCCGTGCTTGCTTTTTCTCAGAAAGAGCCGTGGTGTGCGTTTTCGCCGGAAAACGCGTTTTCGGCCGAAAACGTGTACGTTTGCACTTCCCGGCCACAGGGAAGCTGCTAGCCGGGAATTCTCTGCCTGGTTCTACCCGCTGCCAGGAACGCTACGCAGGGCAAAAGCGATTCTCGTCCTCCGTGCTTGCTTTTTCTCAGAAAGAGCCGTGGTGTGCGTTTTCGCCGGAAAACGCGTTTTCGGCCGAAAACGTGTACGTTTGCACTTCCCGGCCACAGGGCAGCTGCTAGCCGGGAATTCTCTGCCTGGTTCTACCCGCTGCCCGGAACGCTACGCAGGGCAAAAGCGATTCTCGTCCTCCGTGCTTGCTTTTTCTCAGAAAGAGCCGTGGTGTGCGTTTTCGCCGGAAAACGCGTTTTCGGCCGAAAACGTGTACGTTTGCACTTCCCGGCCACAGGGAAGCTGCTAGCCGGGAATTCTCTGCCTGGTTCTACCCGCTGCCAGGAACGCTACGCAGGGCAAAAGCGATTCTCGTCCTCCGTGCTTGCTTTTTCTCAGAAAGAGCCGTGGTGTGCGTTTTCGCCGGAAAACGCGTTTTCGGCCGAAAACGTGTACGTTTGCACTTCCCGGCCACAGGGCAGCTGCTAGCCGGGAATTCTCTGCCTGGTTCTACCCGCTGCCCGGAACGCTACGCAGGGCAAAAGCGATTCTCGTCCTCCGTGCTTGCTTTTTCTCAGAAAGAGCCGTGGTGTGCGTTTTCGCCGGAAAACGCGTTTTCGGCCGAAAACGTGTACGTTTGCACTTCCCCGCCACAGGGAAGCTGCTAGACGGGAATTCTCTGCCTGGTTATACCCGCTGCCCGGAACGCTACGCAGGGCAAAAGCGATTCTCGTCCTCCGTGCTTGCTTTTTCTCAGAAAGAGCCGTGGTGTGCGTTTTCGCCGGAAAACGCGTTTTCGGCCGAAAACGTGTACGTTTGCACTTCCCCGCCACAGGGAAGCTGCTAGCCGGGAATTCTCTGCCTGGTTCTACCCGCTGCCCGGAACGCTACGCAGGGCAAAAGCGATTCTCGTCCTCCGTGCTTGCTTTTTCTCAGAAAGAGCCGTGGTGTGCGTTTTCGCCAGATAAGGCGTTTTCGGCCGAAAACGAGTACGTTTGCACTTCCCGGCCACAGGGAAGCTGCTAGCCGGGAATTCTCTGCCTGGTTCTACCCGCTGCCCGGAACGCTACGCAGGGCAAAAGCGATTCTCGTCCTCCGTGCTTGCTTTGTCTCAGAAAGAGCCGTGGTGTGCTTTTTCGCCGGAAAACGCGTTTTCGGCCGAAAACGTGTACGTTTGCACTTCCCCGCCACAGGGAAGCTGCTAGCCGGGAATTCTCTGCCTGGTTCTACCCGCTGCCCGGAACGCTACGCAGGGCAAAAGCGATTCTCGTCCTCCGTGCTTGCTTTTTCTCAGAAAGAGCCGTGGTGTGCGTTTTCGCCGGAAAACGCGTTTTCGGCCGAAAACGTGTACGTTTGCACTTCCCGGCCACAGGGAAGCTGCTAGCCGGGAATTCTCTGCCTGGTTCTACCCGCTGCCAGGAACGCTACGCAGGGCAAAAGCGATTCTCGTCCTCCGTGCTTGCTTTTTCTCAGAAAGAGCCGTGGTGTGCGTTTTCGCCGGAAAACGCGTTTTCGGCCGAAAACGTGTACGTTTGCACTTCCCGGCCACAGGGAAGCTGCTAGCCGGGAATTCTCTGCCTGGTTCTACCCACTGCTCAGAACACTACGCAGGGCAAAAGCGATTCTCGTCCTCCGTGCTTGCTTTATCTCAGAAAGAGCCGTGGTGTGCGTTTTCGCCGGAAAACGCGTTTTCGGCCGAAAACGTGTACGTTTGCACTTCCCGGCCACAGGGAAGCTGCTAGCCGGGAATTCTCTGCCTGGTTCTACCCGCTGCCCGGAACGCTACGCAGGGCAAAAGCGATTCTCGTCCTCCGTGCTTGCTTTGTCTCAGAAAGAGCCGTGGTGTGCTTTTTCGCCGGAAAACGCGTTTTCGGCCGAAAACGTGTACGTTTGCACTTCCCGGCCACAGGGAAGCTGCTAGCCGGGAATTCTCTGCCTGGTTCTACCCGCTGCCCGGAACGCTACGCAGGGCAAAAGCGATTCTCGTCCTCCGTGCTTGCTTTTTCTCAGAAAGAGCCGTGGTGTGCGTTTTCGCCGGAAAACGCGTTTTCGGCCGAAAACGTGTACGTTTGCACTTCCCGGCCACAGGGAAGCTGCTAGCCGGCAATTCTCTGCCTGGTTCTACCCGCTGCTCAGAACGCTACGCAGGGCAAAAGCGATTCTCGTCCTCCGTGCTTGCTTTTTCTCAGAAAGAGCCGTGGTGTGCGTTTTCGCCGGAAAACGCGTTTTCGGCCGAAAACGTGTACGTTTGCACTTCCCGGCCACAGGGAAGCTGCTAGCCGGGAATTCTCTGCCTGGTTCTACCCGCTGCCCGGAACGCTACGCAGGGCAAAAGCGATTCTCGTCCTCCGTGCTTGCTTTTTCTCAGAAAGAGCCGTGGTGTGCGTTTTCGCCGGAAAACGCGTTTTCGGCCGAAAACGTGTACGTTTGCACTTCCCGGCCACAGGGAAGCTGCTAGCCGGGAATTCTCTGCCTGGTTCTACCCGCTGCCCGGAACGCTACGCAGGGCAAAAGCGATTCTCGTCCTCCGTGCTTGCTTTGTCTCAGAAAGAGCCGTGGTGTGCTTTTTCGCCGGAAAACGCGTTTTCGGCCGAAAACGTGTACGTTTGCACTTCCCGGCCACAGGGAAGCTGCTAGCCGGCAATTCTCTGCCTGGTTCTACCCGCTGCTCAGAACGCTACGCAGGGCAAAAGCGATTCTCGTCCTCCGTGCTTGCTTTTTCTCAGAAAGAGCCGTGGTGTGCGTTTTCGCCGGAAAACGCGTTTTCGGCCGAAAACGTGTACGTTTGCACTTCCCCGCCACAGGGAAGCTGCTAGCCGGCAATTCGCTGCCTATTTCTACCCGCTGCTCAGAACGCTACGCAGGGCAAAAGCGATTCTCGTCCTCCGTGCTTGCTTTTTCTCAGAAAGAGCCGTGGTGTGCGTTTTCGCCGGAAAACGCGTTTTCGGCCGAAAACGTGTACGTTTGCACTTCCCGGCCACAGGGAAGCTGCTAGCCGGGAATTCTCTGCCTGGTTCTACCCGCTGCCAGGAACGCTACGCAGGGCAAAAGCGATTCTCGTCCTCCGTGCTTGCTTTTTCTCAGAAAGAGCCGTGGTGTGCGTTTTCGCCGGAAAACGCGTTTTCGGCCGAAAACGTGTACGTTTGCACTTCCCGGCCACAGGGCAGCTGCTAGCCGGGAATTCTCTGCCTGGTTCTACCCGCTGCCCGGAACGCTACGCAGGGCAAAAGCGATTCTCGTCCTCCGTGCTTGCTTTTTCTCAGAAAGAGCCGTGGTGTGCGTTTTCGCCGGAAAACGCGTTTTCGGCCGAAAACGTGTACGTTTGCACTTCCCGGCCACAGGGAAGCTGCTAGCCGGGAATTCTCTGCCTGGTTCTACCCGCTGCCAGGAACGCTACGCAGGGCAAAAGCGATTCTCGTCCTCCGTGCTTGCTTTTTCTCAGAAAGAGCCGTGGTGTGCGTTTTCGCCGGAAAACGCGTTTTCGGCCGAAAACGTGTACGTTTGCACTTCCAGGCCACAGGGCAGCTGCTAGCCGGGAATTCTCTGCCTGGTTCTACCCGCTGCCCGGAACGCTACGCAGGGCAAAAGCGATTCTCGTCCTCCGTGCTTGCTTTTTCTCAGAAAGAGCCGTGGTGTGCGTTTTCGCCGGAAAACGCGTTTTCGGCCGAAAACGTGTACGTTTGCACTTCCCCGCCACAGGGAAGCTGCTAGACGGGAATTCTCTGCCTGGTTATACCCGCTGCCCGGAACGCTACGCAGGGCAAAAGCGATTCTCGTCCTCCGTGCTTGCTTTTTCTCAGAAAGAGCCGTGGTGTGCGTTTTCGCCGGAAAACGCGTTTTCGGCCGAAAACGTGTACGTTTGCACTTCCCCGCCACAGGGAAGCTGCTAGCCGGGAATTCTCTGCCTGGTTCTACCCGCTGCCCGGAACGCTACGCAGGGCAAAAGCGATTCTCGTCCTCCGTGCTTGCTTTTTCTCAGAAAGAGCTGTGGTGTGCGTTTTCGCCAGATAAGGCGTTTTCGGCCGAAAACGAGTACGTTTGCACTTCCCGGCCACAGGGAAGCTGCTAGCCGGGAATTCTCTGCCTGGTTCTACCCGCTGCCCGGAACGCTACGCAGGGCAAAAGCGATTCTCGTCCTCCGTGCTTGCTTTGTCTCAGAAAGAGCCGTGGTGTGCTTTTTCGCCGGAAAACGCGTTTTCGGCCGAAAACGTGTACGTTTGCACTTCCCCGCCACAGGGAAGCTGCTAGCCGGGAATTCTCTGCCTGGTTCTACCCGCTGCCCGGAACGCTACGCAGGGCAAAAGCGATTCTCGTCCTCCGTGCTTGCTTTTTCTCAGAAAGAGCCGTGGTGTGCGTTTTCGCCGGAAAACGCGTTTTCGGCCGAAAACGTGTACGTTTGCACTTCCCGGCCACAGGGAAGCTGCTAGCCGGGAATTCTCTGCCTGGTTCTACCCGCTGCCAGGAACGCTACGCAGGGCAAAAGCGATTCTCGTCCTCCGTGCTTGCTTTTTCTCAGAAAGAGCCGTGGTGTGCGTTTTCGCCGGAAAACGCGTTTTCGGCCGAAAACGTGTACTTTTGCACTTCCCCGCCACAGGGAAGCTGCTAGCCGGCAATTCGCTGCCTATTTCTACCCGCTGCTCAGAACGCTACGCAGGGCAAAAGCGATTCTCGTCCTCCGTGCTTGCTTTTTCTCAGAAAGAGCCGTGGTGTGCGTTTTCGCCGGAAAACGCGTTTTCGGCCGAAAACGTGTACGTTTGCACTTCCCGGCCACAGGGAAGCTGCTAGCCGGGAATTCTCTGCCTGGTTCTACCCGCTGCCCGGAACGCTACGCAGGGCAAAAGCGATTCTCGTCCTCCGTGCTTGCTTTTTCTCAGAAAGAGCCGTGGTGTGCGTTTTCGCCGGAAAACGCGTTTTCGGCCGAAAACGTGTACGTTTGCACTTCCCGGCCACAGGGAAGCTGCTAGCCGGGAATTCTCTGCCTGGTTCTACCCGCTGCCCGGAACGCTACGCAGGGCAAAAGCGATTCTCGTCCTCCGTGCTTGCTTTTTCTCAGAAAGAGCCGTGGTGTGCGTTTTCGCCGGAAAACGCGTTTTCGGCCGAAAACGTGTACGTTTGCACTTCCCGGCCACAGGGAAGCTGCTAGCCGGGAATTCTCTGCCTGGTTCTACCCGCTGCCCGGAACGCTACGCAGGGCAAAAGCGATTCTCGTCCTCCGTGCTTGCTTTTTCTCAGAAAGAGCCGTGGTGTGCATTTTCGCCGGTAAACGCGTTTTCGGCCGAAAACGTGTACGTTTGCACTTCCCGGCCACAGGGAAGCTGCTAGCCGGGAATTCTCTGCCTGGTTCTACCCGCTGCCCGGAACGCTACGCAGGGCAAAAGCGATTCTCGTCCTCCGTGCTTGCTTTTTCTCAGAAAGAGCCGTGGTGTGCGTTTTCGCCGGAAAACGCGTTTTCGGCCGAAAACGAGTACGTTTGCACTTCCCGGCCACAGGGAAGCTGCTAGCCGGGAATTCTCTGCCTGGTTCTACCCGCTGCCCGGAACGCTACGCAGGGCAAAAGCGATTCTCGTCCTCCGTGCTTGCTTTTTCTCAGAAAGAGCCGTGGTGTGCGTTTTCGCCGGAAAACGCGTTTTCGGCCGAAAACGTGTACGTTTGCACTTCCCGGCCACAGGGAAGCTGCTAGCCGGGAATTCTCTGCCTGGTTCTACCCACTGCTCAGAACACTACGCAGGGCAAAAGCGATTCTCGTCCTCCGTGCTTGCTTTTTCTCAGAAAGAGCCGTGGTGTGCATTTTCGCCGGTAAACGCGTTTTCGGCCGAAAACGTGTACGTTTGCACTTCCCGGCCACAGGGAAGCTGCTAGCCGGGAATTCTCTGCCTGGTTCTACCCGCTGCCCGGAACGCTACGCAGGGCAAAAGCGATTCTCGTCCTCCGTGCTTGCTTTTTCTCAGAAAGAGCCGTGGTGTGCGTTTTCGCCGGAAAACGCGTTTTCGGCCGAAAACGAGTACGTTTGCACTTCCCGGCCACAGGGAAGCTGCTAGCCGGGAATTCTCTGCCTGGTTCTACCCGCTGCCCGGAACGCTACGCAGGGCAAAAGCGATTCTCGTCCTCCGTGCTTGCTTTTTCTCAGAAAGAGCCGTGGTGTGCGTTTTCGCCGGAAAACGCGTTTTCGGCCGAAAACGTGTACGTTTGCACTTCCCGGCCACAGGGAAGCTGCTAGCCGGGAATTCTCTGCCTGGTTCTACCCACTGCTCAGAACACTACGCAGGGCAAAAGCGATTCTCGTCCTCCGTGCTTGCTTTTTCTCAGAAAGAGCCGTGGTGTGCGTTTTCGCCGGAAAACGCGTTTTCGGCCGAAAACGTGTACGTTTGCACTTCCCGGCCACAGGGAAGCTGCTAGCCGGGAATTCTCTGCCTGGTTCTACCCGCTGCCCGGAACGCTACGCAGGGCAAAAGCGATTCTCGTCCTCCGTGCTTGCTTTTTCTCAGAAAGAGCCGTGGTGTGCGTTTTCGCCGGAAAACGCGTTTTCGGCCGAAAACGTGTACGTTTGCACTTCCCGGCCACAGGGAAGCTGCTAGCCGGGAATTCTCTGCCTGGTTCTACCCGCTGCCCGGAACGCTACGCAGGGCAAAAGCGATTCTCGTCCTCCGTGCTTGCTTTTTCTCAGAAAGAGCCGTGGTGTGCATTTTCGCCGGTAAACGCGTTTTCGGCCGAAAACGTGTACGTTTGCACTTCCCGGCCACAGGGAAGCTGCTAGCCGGGAATTCTCTGCCTGGTTCTACCCGCTGCCCGGAACGCTACGCAGGGCAAAAGCGATTCTCGTCCTCCGTGCTTGCTTTTTCTCAGAAAGAGCCGTGGTGTGCGTTTTCGCCGGAAAACGCGTTTTCGGCCGAAAACGAGTACGTTTGCACTTCCCGGCCACAGGGAAGCTGCTAGCCGGGAATTCTCTGCCTGGTTCTACCCGCTGCCCGGAACGCTACGCAGGGCAAAAGCGATTCTCGTCCTCCGTGCTTGCTTTGTCTCAGAAAGAGCCGTGGTGTGCTTTTTCGCCGGAAAACGCGTTTTCGGCCGAAAACGTGTACGTTTGCACTTCCCGGCCACAGGGAAGCTGCTAGCCGGCATTTCTCTGCCTGGTTCTACCCGCTGCTCAGAACGCTACGCAGGGCAAAAGCGATTCTCGTCCTCCGTGCTTGCTTTTTCTCAGAAAGAGCCGTGGTGTGCGTTTTCGCCGGAAAACGCGTTTTCGGCCGAAAACGTGTACGTTTGCACTTCCCCGCCACAGGGAAGCTGCTAGCCGGGAATTCTCTGCCTGGTTCTACCCGCTGCCCGGAACGCTACGCAGGGCAAAAGCGATTCTCGTCCTCCGTGCTTGCTTTTTCTCAGAAAGAGCCGTGGTGTGCGTTTTCGCCGGAAAACGCGTTTTCGGCCGAAAACGTGTACGTTTGCACTTCCCGGCCACAGGGAAGCTGCTAGCCGGGAATTCTCTGCCTGGTTCTACCCGCTGCCAGGAACGCTACGCAGGGCAAAAGCGATTCTCGTCCTCCGTGCTTGCTTTTTCTCAGAAAGAGCCGTGGTGTGCGTTTTCGCCGGAAAACGCGTTTTCGGCCGAAAACGTGTACGTTTGCACTTCCTGGGCACAGGGAAGCTGCTAGCCGGCAATTCGCTGCCTATTTCTACCCGCTGCTCAGAACGCTACGCAGGGCAAAAGCGATTTTCGTCCTCCGTGCTTGCTTTTTCTCAGAAAGAGCCGTGGTGTGCGTTTTCGCCGGAAAACGCGTTTTCGGCCGAAAACGTGTACGTTTGCACTTCCCGGCCACAGGGAAGCTGCTAGCCGGGAATTCTCTGCCTGGTTCTACCCACTGCTCAGAACACTACGCAGGGCAAAAGCGATTCTCGTCCTCCGTGCTTGCTTTTTCTCAGAAAGAGCCGTGGTGTGCGTTTTCGCCGGAAAACGCGTTTTCGGCCGAAAACGTGTAGGTTTGCACTTCCCGGCCACAGGGAAGCTGCTAGCCGGGAATTCTCTGCCTGGTTCTACCCGCTGCCCGGAACGCTACGCAGGGCAAAAGCGATTCTCGTCCTCCGTGCTTGCTTTTTCTCAGAAAGAGCCGTGGTGTGCGTTTTCGCCGGAAAACGCGTTTTCGGCCGAAAACGTGTACGTTTGCACTTCCCGGCCACAGGGAAGCTGCTAGCCGGGAATTCTCTGCCTGGTTCTACCCGCTGCCCGGAACGCTACGCAGGGCAAAAGCGATTCTCGTCCTCCGTGCTTGCTTTTTCTCAGAAAGAGCCGTGGTGTGCATTTTCGCCGGTAAACGCCTTTTCGGCCGAAAACGTGTACGTTTGCACTTCCCGGCCACAGGGAAGCTGCTAGCCGGGAATTCTCTGCCTGGTTCTACCCGCTGCCCGGAACGCTACGCAGGGCAAAAGCGATTCTCGTCCTCCGTGCTTGCTTTTTCTCAGAAAGAGCCGTGGTGTGCGTTTTCGCCGGAAAACGCGTTTTCGGCCGAAAACGTGTACGTTTGCACTTCCCGGCCACAGGGCAGCTGCTAGCCGGGAATTCTCTGCCTGGTTCTACCCGCTGCCCGGAACGCTACGCAGGGCAAAAGCGATTCTCGTCCTCCGTGCTTGCTTTTTCTCAGAAAGAGCCGTGGTGTGCGTTTTCGCCGGAAAACGCGTTTTCGGCCGAAAACGAGTACGTTTGCACTTCCCGGCCACAGGGAAGCTGCTAGCCGGGAATTCTCTGCCTGGTTCTACCCGCTGCCCGGAACGCTACGCAGGGCAAAAGCGATTCTCGTCCTCCGTGCTTGCTTTTTCTCAGAAAGAGCCGTGGTGTGCGTTTTCGCCAGATAAGGCGTTTTCGGCCGAAAACGAGTACGTTTGCACTTCCCGGCCACAGGGAAGCTGCTAGCCGGGAATTCTCTGCCTGGTTCTACCCGCTGCCCGGAACGCTACGCAGGGCAAAAGCGATTCTCGTCCTCCGTGCTTGCTTTGTCTCAGAAAGAGCCGTGGTGTGCGTTTTCGCCGGAAAACGCGTTTTCGGCCGAAAACGTGTACGTTTGCACTTCCCGGCCTCAGGGAAGCTGCTAGCCGGCAATTCGCTGCCTATTTCTACCCGCTGCTCAGAACGCTACGCAGGGCAAAAGCGATTCTCGTCCTCCGTGCTTGCTTTTTCTCAGAAAGAGCCGTGGTGTGCGTTTTCACCGGAAAACGCGTTTTCGGCCGAAAACGTGTACGTTTGCACTTCCCGGCCACAGGGAAGCTGCTAGCCGGGAATTCTCTGCCTGGTTCTACCCGCTGCCCGGAACGCTACGCAGGGCAAAAGCGATTCTCGTCCTCCGTGCTTGCTTTTTCTCAGAAAGAGCCGTGGTGTGCGTTTTCGCCGGAAAACGCGTTTTCGGCCGAAAACGTGTACGTTTGCACTTCCCGGCCACAGGGAAGCTGCTAGCCGGGAATTCTCTGCCTGGTTCTACCCACTGCTCAGAACACTACGCAGGGCAAAAGCGATTCTCGTCCTCCGTGCTTGCTTTTTCTCAGAAAGAGCCGTGGTGTGCGTTTTCGCCGGAAAACGCGTTTTCGGCCGAAAACGTGTACGTTTGCACTTCCCGGCCACAGGGAAGCTGCTAGCCGGGAATTCTCTGCCTGGTTCTACCCGCTGCCCGGAACGCTACGCAGGGCAAAAGCGATTCTCGTCCTCCGTGCTTGCTTTTTCTCAGAAAGAGCCGTGGTGTGCGTTTTCGCCGGAAAACGCGTTTTCGGCCGAAAACGTGTACGTTTGCACTTCCCGGCCACAGGGCAGCTGCTAGCCGGGAATTCTCTGCCTGGTTCTACCCGCTGCCCGGAACGCTACGCAGGGCAAAAGCGATTCTCGTCCTCCGTGCTTGCTTTTTCTCAGAAAGAGCCGTGGTGTGCGTTTTCGCCGGAAAACGCGTTTTCGGCCGAAAACGTGTACGTTTGCACTTCCCGGCCACAGGGAAGCTGCTAGCCGGGAATTCTCTGCCTGGTTCTACCCGCTGCCCGGAACGCTACGCAGGGCAAAAGCGATTCTCGTCCTCCGTGCTTGCTTTTTCTCAGAAAGAGCCGTGGTGTGCGTTTTCGCCGGAAAACGCGTTTTCGGCCGAAAACGTGTACGTTTGCACTTCCCGGCCACAGGGAAGCTGCTAGCCGGGAATTCTCTGCCTGGTTCTACCCACTGCTCAGAACACTACGCAGGGCAAAAGCGATTCTCGTCCTCCGTGCTTGCTTTATCTCAGAAAGAGCCGTGGTGTGCGTTTTCGCCGGAAAACGCGTTTTCGGCCGAAAACGTGTACGTTTGCACTTCCCGGCCACAGGGAAGCTGCTAGCCGGGAATTCTCTGCCTGGTTCTACCCGCTGCCCGGAACGCTACGCAGGGCAAAAGCGATTCTCGTCCTCTGTGCTTGCTTTTTCTCAGAAAGAGCCGTGGTGTGCGTTTTCGCCAGATAAGGCGTTTTCGGCCGAAAACGAGTACGTTTGCACTTCCCGGCCACAGGGAAGCTGCTAGCCGGGAATTCTCTGCCTGGTTCTACCCGCTGCCCGGAACGCTACGCAGGGCAAAAGCGATTCTCGTCCTCCGTGCTTGCTTTGTCTCAGAAAGAGCCGTGGTGTGCGTTTTCGCCGGAAAACGCGTTTTCGGCCGAAAACGTGTACTTTTGCACTTCCCCGCCACAGGGAAGCTGCTAGCCGGCAATTCGCTGCCTATTTCTACCCGCTGCTCAGAACGCTACGCAGGGCAAAAGCGATTCTCGTCCTCCGTGCTTGCTTTTTCTCAGAAAGAGCCGTGGTGTGCGTTTTCGCCGGAAAACGCGTTTTCGGCCGAAAACGTGTACGTTTGCACTTCCCGGCCACAGGGAAGCTGCTAGCCGGGAATTCTCTGCCTGGTTCTACCCGCTGCCCGGAACGCTACGCAGGGCAAAAGCGATTCTCGTCCTCCGTGCTTGCTTTTTCTCAGAAAGAGCCGTGGTGTGCGTTTTCGCCGGAAAACGCGTTTTCGGCCGAAAACGTGTACGTTTGCACTTCCCGGCCACAGGGAAGCTGCTAGCCGGGAATTCTCTGCCTGGTTCTACCCACTGCTCAGAACACTACGCAGGGCAAAAGCGATTCTCGTCCTCCGTGCTTGCTTTTTCTCAGAAAGAGCCGTGGTGTGCGTTTTCGCCGGAAAACGCGTTTTCGGCCGAAAACGTGTACGTTTGCACTTCCCGGCCACAGGGAAGCTGCTAGCCGGGAATTCTCTGCCTGGTTCTACCCGCTGCCAGGAACGCTACGCAGGGCAAAAGCGATTCTCGTCCTCCGTGCTTGCTTTTTCTCAGAAAGAGCCGTGGTGTGCGTTTTCGCCAGAAAACGCGTTTTCGGCCGAAAACGTGTACGTTTGCACTTCCCGGCCACAGGGCAGCTGCTAGCCGGGAATTCTCTGCCTGGTTCTACCCGCTGCCCGGAACGCTACGCAGGGCAAAAGCGATTCTCGTCCTCCGTGCTTGCTTTTTCTCAGAAAGAGCCGTGGTGTGCGTTTTCGCCGGAAAACGCGTTTTCGGCCGAAAACGTGTACGTTTGCACTTCCCCGCCACAGGGAAGCTGCTAGACGGGAATTCTCTGCCTGGTTATACCCGCTGCCCGGAACGCTACGCAGGGCAAAAGCGATTCTCGTCCTCCGTGCTTGCTTTTTCTCAGAAAGAGCCGTGGTGTGCGTTTTCGCCGGAAAACGCGTTTTCGGCCGAAAACGTGTACGTTTGCACTTCCCCGCCACAGGGAAGCTGCTAGCCGGGAATTCTCTGCCTGGTTCTACCCGCTGCCCGGAACGCTACGCAGGGCAAAAGCGATTCTCGTCCTCCGTGCTTGCTTTTTCTCAGAAAGAGCCGTGGTGTGCGTTTTCGCCAGATAAGGCGTTTTCGGCCGAAAACGAGTACGTTTGCACTTCCCGGCCACAGGGAAGCTGCTAGCCGGGAATTCTCTGCCTGGTTCTACCCGCTGCCCGGAACGCCACGCAGGGCAAAAGCGATTCTCGTCCTCCGTGCTTGCTTTGTCTCAGAAAGAGCCGTGGTGTGCTTTTTCGCCGGAAAACGCGTTTTCGGCCGAAAACGTGTACGTTTGCACTTCCCGGCCACAGGGAAGCTGCTAGCCGGCAATTCTCTGCCTGGTTCTACCCGCTGCTCAGAACGCTACGCAGGGCAAAAGCGATTCTCGTCCTCCGTGCTTGCTTTTTCTCAGAAAGAGCCGTGGTGTGCGTTTTCGCCGGAAAACGCGTTTTCGGCCGAAAACGTGTACGTTTGCACTTCCCCGCCACAGGGAAGCTGCTAGCCGGGAATTCTCTGCCTGGTTCTACCCGCTGCCCGGAACGCTACGCAGGGCAAAAGCGATTCTCGTCCTCCGTGCTTGCTTTTTCTCAGAAAGAGCCGTGGTGTGCGTTTTCGCCGGAAAACGCGTTTTCGGCCGAAAACGTGTACGTTTGCACTTCCCGGCCACAGGGAAGCTGCTAGCCGGGAATTCTCTGCCTGGTTCTACACGCTGCCAGGAACGCTACGCAGGGCAAAAGCGATTCTCGTCCTCCGTGCTTGCTTTTTCTCAGAAAGAGCCGTGGTGTGCGTTTTCGCCGGAAAACGCGTTTTCGGCCGAAAACGTGTACGTTTGCACTTCCTGGCCACAGGGAAGCTGCTAGCCGGCAATTCGCTGCCTATTTCTACCCGCTGCTCAGAACGCTACGCAGGGCAAAAGCGATTCTCGTCCTCCGTGCTTGCTTTTTCTCAGAAAGAGCCGTGGTGTGCGTTTTCGCCGGAAAACGCGTTTTCGGCCGAAAACGTGTACGTTTGCACTTCCCGGCCACAGGGAAGCTGCTAGCCGGGAATTCTCTGCCTGGTTCTACCCGCTGCCCGGAACGCTACGCAGGGCAAAAGCGATTCTCGTCCTCCGTGCTTGCTTTTTCTCAGAAAGAGCCGTGGTGTGCGTTTTCGCCGGAAAACGCGTTTTCGGCCGAAAACGTGTACGTTTGCACTTCCCGGCCACAGGGAAGCTGCTAGCCGGGAATTCTCTGCCTGGTTCTACCCACTGCTCAGAACACTACGCAGGGCAAAAGCGATTCTCGTCCTCCGTGCTTGCTTTTTCTCAGAAAGAGCCGTGGTGTGCGTTTTCGCCGGAAAACGCGTTTTCGGCCGAAAACGTGTACGTTTGCACTTCCCGGCCACAGGGAAGCTGCTAGCCGGGAATTCTCTGCCTGGTTCTACCCGCTGCCCGGAACGCTACGCAGGGCAAAAGCGATTCTCGTCCTCCGTGCTTGCTTTTTCTCAGAAAGAGCCGTGGTGTGCGTTTTCGCGGGAAAACGCGTTTTCGGCCGAAAACGTGTACATTTGCACTTCCCGGCCACAGGGAAGCTGCTAGCCGGGAATTCTCTGCCTGGTTCTACCCGCTGCCCGGAACGCTACGCAGGGCAAAAGCGATTCTCGTCCTCCGTGCTTGCTTTTTCTCAGAAAGAGCCGTGGTGTGCGTTTTTGCCGGAAAACGCGTTTTCGGCCGAAAACGTGTACGTTTGCACTTCCCGGCCACAGGGAAGCTGCTAGCCGGGAATTCTCTGCCTGGTTCTACCCGCTGCCCGGAACGCTACGCAGGGCAAAAGCGATTCTCGTCCTCCGTGCTTGCTTTTTCTCAGAAAGAGCCGTGGTGTGCATTTTCGCCGGTAAACGCGTTTTCGGCCGAAAACGTGTACGTTTGCACTTCCCGGCCACAGGGAAGCTGCTAGCCGGGAATTCTCTGCCTGGTTCTACCCGCTGCCCGGAACGCTACGCAGGGCAAAAGCGATTCTCGTCCTCCGTGCTTGCTTTTTCTCAGAAAGAGCCGTGGTGTGCGTTTTCGCCGGAAAACGCGTTTTCGGCCGAAAACCTGTACGTTTGCACTTCCCGGCCACAGGGAAGCTGCTAGCCGGGAATTCTCTGCCTGGTTCTACCCGCTGCCCGGAACGCTACGCAGGGCAAAAGCGATTCTCGTCCTCCGTGCTTGCTTTTTCTCAGAAAGAGCCGTGGTGTGCGTTTTCGCCGGAAAACGCGTTTTCGGCCGAAAACGTGTACGTTTGCACTTCCCCGCCACAGGGAAGCTGCTAGCCGGGAATTCTCTGCCTGGTTCTACCCGCTGCCCGGAACGCTACGCAGGGCAAAAGCGATTCTCGTCCTCCGTGCTTGCTTTTTCTCAGAAAGAGCCGTGGTGTGCGTTTTCGCCGGAAAACGCGTTTTCGGCCGAAAACGTGTACGTTTGCACTTCCCCGCCACAGGGAAGCTGCTAGCCGGGAATTCTCTGCCTGGTTCTACCCGCTGCCAGGAACGCTACGCAGGGCAAAAGCGATTCTCGTCCTCCGTGCTTGCTTTTTCTCAGAAAGAGCCGTGGTGTGCGTTTTCGCGGGAAAACGCGTTTTCGGCCGAAAAAGTGTACGTTTGCACTTCCCGGCCACAGGGAAGCTGCTAGCCGGGAATTCTCTGCCTGGTTCTACCCGCTGCCCGGAACGCTACGCAGGGCAAAAGCGATTCTCGTCCTCCGTGCTTGCTTTTTTCTCAGAAAGAGCCGTGGTGTGCGTTTTCGCCAGAAAACGCGTTTTCGGCCGAAAACGTGTACGTTTGCACTTCCCGGCCACAGGGAAGCTGCTAGCCGGGAATTCTCTGCCTGGTTCTACCCGCTGCCCGGAACGCTACGCAGGGCAAAAGCGATTCTCGTCCTCCGTGCTTGCTTTTTCTCAGAAAGAGCCGTGGTGTGCTTTTTCGCCGGAAAACGCGTTTTCGGCCGAAAACGTGTACGTTTGCACTTCCCGGCCACAGGGAAGCTGCTAGCCGGGAATTCTCTGCCTGGTTCTACCCGCTGCCCGGAACGCTACGCAGGGCAAAAGCGATTCTCGTCCTCCGTGCTTGCTTTTTCTCAGAAAGAGCCGTGGTGTGCGTTTTCGCCGGAAAACGCGTTTTCGGCCGAAAACATGTACGTTTGCACTTCCCCGCCACAGGGAAGCTGCTAGCCGGGAATTCTCTGCCTGGTTCTACCCGCTGCCCGGAACGCTACGCAGGGCAAAAGCGATTCTCGTCCTCCGTGCTTGCTTTTTCTCAGAAAGAGCCGTGGTGTGCGTTTTCGCCGGAAAACGCGTTTTCGGCCGAAAACGTGTACGTTTGCACTTCCCCGCCACAGGGAAGCTGCTAGCCGGGAATTCTCTGCCTGGTTCTACCCGCTGCCCGGAACGCTACGCAGGGCAAAAGCGATTCTCGTCCTCCGTGCTTGCTTTTTCCCAGAAAGAGCCGTGGTGTGCGTTTTCGCCGGAAAACGCGTTTTCGGCCGAAAACGTGTACGTTTGCACTTCCCGGCCACAGGGAAGCTGCTAGCCGGGAATTCTCTGCCTGGTTCTACCCGCTGCCCGGAACGCTACGCAGGGCAAAAGCGATTCTCGTCCTCCGTGCTTGCTTTTTCTCAGAAAGAGCCGTGGTGTGCGTTTTCGCCGGTAAACGCGTTTTCGGCCGAAAACGTGTACGTTTGCACTTCCCGGCCACAGGGAAGCTGCTAGCCGGGAATTCTCTGCCTGGTTCTACCCGCTGCCCGGAACGCTACGCAGGGCAAAAGCGATTCTCGTCCTCCGTGCTTGCTTTTTCTCAGAAAGAGCCGTGGTGTGCGTTTTCGCCGGAAAACGCGTTTTCGGCCGAAAACGTGTACGTTTGCACTTCCCGGCCACAGGGAAGCTGCTAGCCGGGAATTCTCTGCCTGGTTCTACCCGCTGCCCGGAACGCTACGCAGGGCAAAAGCGATTCTCGTCCTCCGTGCTTGCTTTTTCTCAGAAAGAGCCGTGGTGTGAGTTTTCGCGGGAAAACGCGTTTTCGGCCGAAAACCTGTACGTTTGCACTTCCCGGCCACAGGGAAGCTGCTAGCCGGGAATTCTCTGCCTGGTTCTACCCGCTGCCCGGAACGCTACGCAGGGCAAAAGCGATTCTCGTCCTCCGTGCTTGCTTTTTCTCAGAAAGAGCCGTGGTGTGCGTTTTCGCCGGAAAACGCGTTTTCGGCCGAAAACGTGTACGTTTGCACTTCCCGGCCACAGGGAAGCTGCTAGCCGGGAATTCTCTGCCTGGTTCTACCCGCTGCCCGGAACGCTACGCAGGGCAAAAGCGATTCTCGTCCTCCGTGCTTGCTTTTTCTCAGAAAGAGCCGTGGTGTGCGTTTTCGCCGGAAAACGCGTTTTCGGCCGAAAACGTGTACGTTTGCACTTCCCCGCCACAGGGAAGCTGCTAGCCGGGAATTCTCTGCCTGGTTCTACCCGCTGCCCGGAACGCTACGCAGGGCAAAAGCGATTCTCGTCCTCCGTGCTTGCTTTTTCTCAGAAAGAGCCGTGGTGTGCGTTTTCGCCGGAAAACGCGTTTTCGGCGAAAACGTGTACATTTGCACTCCCCGGCCACAGGGAAGCTGCTAGCCGGGAATTCTCTGCCTGGTTCTACCCGCTGCCCGGAACACTACGCAGGGCAAAAGCGATTCTCGTCCTCCGTGCTTGCTTTTTCTCAGAAAGAGCCGTGGTGTGCGTTTTCGCCGGAAAACGCGTTTTCGGCCGAAAACGTGTACGTTTGCACTTCCCGGCCACAGGGAAGCTGCTAGCCGGGAATTCTCTGCCTGGTTCTACCCGCTGCCCGGAACGCTACGCAGGGCAAAAGCGATTCTCGTCCTCCGTGCTTGCTTTTTCTCAGAAAGAGCCGTGGTGTGCGTTTTCGCCGGAAAACGCGTTTTCGGCCGAAAACGTGTACGTTTGCACTTCCCGGCCACAGGGAAGCTGCTAGCCGGGAATTCTCTGCCTGGTTCTACCCGCTGCCCGGAACGCTACGCAGGGCAAAAGCGATTCTCGTCCTCCGTGCTTGCTTTTTCTCAGAAAGAGCCGTGGTGTGCGTTTTCGCCGGAAAACGCGTTTTCGGCCGAAAACGTGTACGTTTGCACTTCCCGGCCACAGGGCAGCTGCTAGCCGGGAATTCTCTGCCTGGTTCTACCCGCTGCCCGGAACGCTACGCAGGGCAAAAGCGATTCTCGTCCTCCGTGCTTGCTTTTTCTCAGAAAGAGCCGTGGTGTGCGTTTTCGCGGGAAAACGCGTTTTCGGCCGAAAACGTGTACGTTTGCACTTCCCGGCCACAGGGAAGCTGCTAGCCGGGAATTCTCTGCCTGGTTCTACCCGCTGCCAGGAACGCTACGCAGGGCAAAAGCGATTCTCGTCCTCCGTGCTTGCTTTTTCTCAGAAAGAGCCGTGGTGTGCGTTTTCGCGGGAAAACGCGTTTTCGGCCGAAAACGTGTACGTTTGCACTTCCCGGCCACAGGGAAGCTGCTAGCCGGGAATTCTCTGCCTGGTTCTACCCGCTGCCCGGAACGCTACGCAGGGCAAAAGCGATTCTCGTCCTCCGTGCTTGCTTTTTTCTCAGAAAGAGCCGTGGTGTGCGTTTTCGCCAGAAAACGCGTTTTCGGCCGAAAACGTGTACTTTTGCACTTCCCGGCCACAGGGAAGCTGCTAGCCGGGAATTCTCTGCCTGGTTCTACCCGCTGCCCGGAACGCTACGCAGGGCAAAAGCGATTCTCGTCCTCCGTGCTTGCTTTTTCTCAGAAAGAGCCGTGGTGTGCTTTTTCGCCGGAAAACGCGTTTTCGGCCGAAAACGTGTACGTTTGCACTTCCCGGCCACAGGGAAGCTGCTAGCCGGGAATTCTCTGCCTGGTTCTACCCGCTGCTCAGAACGCTACGCAGGGCAAAAGCGATTCTCGTCCTCCGTGCTTGCTTTTTCTCAGAAAGAGCCGTGGTGTGCGTTTTCGCCGGAAAACGCGTTTTCGGCCGAAAACGTGTACGTTTGCACTTCCCGGCCACAGGGAAGCTGCTAGCCGGGAATTCTCTGCCTGGTTCTACCCGCTGCCCGGAACGCTACGCAGGGCAAAAGCGATTCTCGTCCTCCGTGCTTGCTTTTTTCTCAGAAAGAGCCGTGGTGTGCGTTTTCGCCAGAAAACGCGTTTTCGGCCGAAAACGTGTACTTTTGCACTTCCCGGCCACAGGGAAGCTGCTAGCCGGGAATTCTCTGCCTGGTTCTACCCGCTGCCCGGAACGCTACGCAGGGCAAAAGCGATTCTCGTCCTCCGTGCTTGCTTTTTCTCAGAAAGAGCCGTGGTGTGCTTTTTCGCCGGAAAACGCGTTTTCGGCCGAAAACGTGTACGTTTGCACTTCCCGGCCACAGGGAAGCTGCTAGCCGGGAATTCTCTGCCTGGTTCTACCCGCTGCTCAGAACGCTACGCAGGGCAAAAGCGATTCTCGTCCTCCGTGCTTGCTTTTTCTCAGAAAGAGCCGTGGTGTGCGTTTTCGCCGGAAAACGCGTTTTCGGCCGAAAACGTGTACGTTTGCACTTCCCGGCCACAGGGAAGCTGCTAGCCGGGAATTCTCTGCCTGGTTCTACCCGCTGCCC